>NC_069500.1:711533678-711716178 GCF_027579735.1 Bombina bombina
TCTATAATGCATATATTTATACGCCTAGGGTACACTTATACTTAGTACATTTATAAATTTGGAGCCATACTACGTGACGTCAGGTCACGTGAACCAATAGAATTCAGCCTACACAAGGGCGTGCCGCCGCCCCGTAGGTATGAATAGGGACACCAACGCAGCAACAACAAAAAACCCCTCTGAGGAAGAAGGATATCAGGAAACCTTTGAAACGCGTCAGGATATCACATTTAGCTATTTTATTGCTTTTTAAACTGTTTGTTTTTAGTGCTTGCTTTATGTGCATGCACTGTTTTTATGATTTGCTATTAATTGTACTCACTGCTTGAACTGTTAGATCGATACTAATCTAACTTACTGGGTAATCCAGCATCTTTACCAACCATATTAACAACCCTATCTGTTATTGTTACTGGCTTGACTAATATAACATACCGGATATACCTGTACTTATAACAGACTATCCCACTATAGCCACTAACCGAACAAGCAATACAGACTGGATAAACAACTTGTTCATTGCCTAATCTGTTTGGCCTAACAAGACTATTGTTTATTATACTTATGGGATATTGACTCTATACATATTTCTGACTGGCCTGGGATACAACAACTTGTGAATCTGATAAGAGATCACCTTTAAACCTGTGTGCTGTTAACATACCTCATAACATTGAGGTCAGAAAATGTGAGTGTGATATATGTCTATTTTAAATTTTTATTGAATAAAAACGGTATTACACTATCCCTGCTCTTTCTGTCTTTTTGGGTACACATAAGGACAAGAAAGTTCATACCAAGACAACAAAGCACAGCTCCAAGAGGCAACAAGCACAGGAAGTTTCCTAGAGAGACCAGTACAGAAGGACCTACACCTCCTTCTACTCCAAGAGGCAGTCGAACAACACAGATCATATCATCCAGGATTCACTAACGACCAGATACATCCTCCAATGCGGCAAACTTACCTCATACGATTGGGGTAACTTTTGGTAAGGGTATCTAATACATTCCTACTACACTTGGATCTTACCACTCTGTTCTCTAATCAAAGACTATATATATATATATACATATTGTTTATTTTTACTCCAGAGACTCATACCATATACAATATTTAGGAATATCTATATAGCGCTGTTAACCCTTTGTTTCTTATTTCCTTATATCTAACATAGACTAAGTCTATTGATAAATATCTGTATCAAATAGCTGTCTTATTAGATTTTCATACCACTGACTAGCGCATTTATAGGAGTAACGCTTGTCTCCACTCAATCACATTGAGTGGGCACATTCTACTCATCCCTATACATATATATATATATATATATATATATATATATATACACATACACCGGTATATACATTTGTACATAGATTTACATATTTAGACATGTATATGTATGTATCTCTATGTTAAAACAAACTTTGAATGCTTGTTTTTTTCTAACACCTGAGACGTCATATCTTTGAGCCCTTATAACTTTTTCTCACACAACAGTTAACCCGAGCTCTGAAGTTGTGCCAACCCGACATGTGTTACATTTGATTTACTTTCAACTTGTAATACCCGTGCTATTTCCGTAGCGTGTAAAGAGCCCCATATTGCTCAGGCGCTATAGTTAGCGTGCCACTCATAATCTAGCTCTAGTGGGTAAAATACAACCTATATAAAACAGTCCACTCTACTGTATCAACAAAAGAAAACTTGAAAAAGCAAAATAAAAAAAAAAAGACAAACTTATGTCAGTTTTGAAACAGCAAGACTGTGGGATGAGATTCTTTACAAAGGCAAAAGTCTTTTTATGATTTTTACATTCTTGGTGAACTTTATGGGAAAAACCCAGATCATGTCCCGGGAATGCTTATGTTAAGCCCCTTGTTCTCTTTCACCAAGATTAGTTATGCACTAAACAGGGTGCATAAATAACGCAAAAAAATTAGCATTGTCCCACTTTCCATAGCTCTGACATTACAAGTTAAGCCAAAACCTTCTTTTGTTGTGCGGTATGGTGCGTTAAGCTCCATACCGCACAAAACCCAAGGCCTGACTTTACATGCTCGTGCACGCTTTCCCCCATAGACATCAATGGGGAGAAAGTGTCCGAAAAAAACTAACACCTGTGATTGCGGAATTGCGATCGCCGTAACGCAACTCGATTAATGTCTATGGGGAAAGAAAGTTATGTTAAAACATAACACCCTAACATAAACCCCAAGTCTAAATACCGCTAATACGCCACCCCCGACATCGCCGACACATCGCTACTAATAAACCTATGACCCCTAAACCGCCGGCCCTCCACATCTCTACTAATAAACTAAACCTATTAACCCCTAAACCGCCGGCCCCCCACATCGCAAATCACTAAATTAAACTATTAACCCCTAAACACCCCCCTAACGTTAAATTTAATTTACAATGCAACTATCTTAAATCTGAATTACTATGGCTTAATAATAAACATTCTGTAATACCTCATCCTTTTCCAGAAGTTCAAGATAATTTTAAATACTTGGGTATAAAAATATCTCTCTTTCCAATGTTCTGGTATGAGATAAACTATAGACACAAATTAAACCAGATCTGTGACAGTCTAGCTAAATGGTCTAAATTACACTTATCTTTAATAGGTAAAGTAAACATATTTAAAATGATCTTATTTCCCAATAAATTCTATCTAATGCAAACTATTCTGCTCCCTCTACACCATTCTGATATACGAATGATAAATAAAAATTGAATTATATTTTTTTTGGCAAGGCAAAAGACCAATGTTAAGCCTGGAAAAGTTACAAATGCCTAAGGAGAAAGGAGGGCTACATTTACCAAATGTAATAATATATAATAAAATAGTCCTAGCAAAATTTGTGATAGACTGGTTTATAACAGGAAACAACTATACAGATATACAGCGAGAACAAAAAATAGTATATCCTTTTACTCTCTCGGCATTGGCTCATATTCAGGTAAAATATCTACCTATATTATGGAAGAAGATGCCTGTAATGTATGAATCTGTTGAAGCGTGGCAGGATACATGTTCAATTAGCGGATCTAATTCTTTAATATCGGAATATCTTCCCATACAAGGAAATCCTCTTTTTATAGCGGGATTTACAACAAAACCCTTCATAGAGTGGGCAGAATTAGGACTTAAAAATCTTTACCAATTAATAAATAAACAAGATAATCTGATTAAATCCTTTCAGAATATCAGACAAGAGTTTGAGATTCCCAATAACCATCTATTTGCATATTACCAAGTAATAAATTGTATAATTACCCTAATCCAGCAACATGGATATAATTGGAATTCTAAATTTCAGGGAAAAAAATCTTTATACAATTTAGATGTGGAACATATTCTATTTCTTTAATATATAAGTCTTTAATAACAATAAAAAGGGAAAAAGTAATACAAAGGAGCCACTCTAAATGGACTGAAAAACTAGGTATAAACTTAGCGGGCAATGTAATAATTCAAAGTATAAGGAGAGTAAACAAAACATCGATGGCAACATATTATCAAGAATCCCAAAATAAATTAATCCAGATGGCATATTTAACCCCAGATAGAATAGTCAAGATAACCAAAACAGAAGATGCTCTTTGCAGGGCCGCCACTAGAAATTTTGGGGCCCCTGACTTAACCATTGATCAGGGCCCCCCCCCCCTCCTTTGACATGTGCAATTTTTGACCAAGTGACTAAAAAGTATATGCACTTTATTCTTAAAGGGACATTAAACCCAAAATTTTTCTTTCATAATTCAGACAGATAATACAATTTTAAACAACATTCCAATTTACTTCTATTATCTAATTTGCTTCATTCTTTAGATATCCTTTGTTAAAGAAATAGCAATGCCCACGGGCCAGCCAATCACAGGAGGCATCTATGTGCAGCCACCAATCAGAAGCTACTGAGCCTATCTAGATATGCTTTTCAGGAAACAATATCTAGAGAATGAAGCAAATTAGATAATAGAAGTAAATTAGAAAGTTGTTTAAAATGGTATTCTCTATCTGAATCATGAAAGAAAAAAAATTGGGTTTAATGTCCCTTTAAGTGTCTATTTAAACTTGGAAATGTTGTAAAGGTAGTAACATACACTGAAACACACACACACACACTCACACATAAGGATTCACATATAGACACTCTAGCAAACATGCAAAGAAACTCAGACACAGACACCCAAACAGACACTTAGCACTTGTTTACATTGACCTGACAAGTAATGAGGTAAACTACAGTTTTGTAAACAAAAAGGAGGTTTAGAAAACAAAATATGGAGTTCTGATTATCTTTTTGTAAAGGAAGATGCCAACTAAATGATGACAACAGCATGCAGTGGCTGAAAGGAAGGGCCCTGAACTGCCTAAACAATAATTTAAAGGTTAAATGGTAGATTGGTGACTCCCGGAAAGGTCTTATTAGTCTCAAAGTCTGTAGAAAGATGTGAATAATCAGTAGTAACTGATCAAACTTGCACATACACCCAAGGAAACACCAACAGAGACAGCCTCAAAAAACACACAAAGACATACACACAGAGACACCCATAGAAAACACAGAAAGACATACATACATACCCTCACTGAGACATCCACAGAAAACACACAAAGACATAAACACACCCTCACAGAGACATCCACAGAAAATATACACCCTCGCAGAGACATCCACAGAAAACACAGACATACATACACACACACACACACCCTCACAGAGACATCCACATAAACACACACACACACACCCTCACAGAGACATCCACAGAAAATATACACCCTCACAGAGACATCCACAGAAAACACAGACATACATACATACACACACACGCCCACCCTCACATAGACACCCATAGAAAAAGCTCAAAGACATATGCACACACCCTCACAGACATCCACAGAAAATGCACAAATACATACACACCCACCCTCACAGAGATACCAACAGAAAAAAAATACATACACACTCATAGAGACACAAAACAAAGCACAAAGACATAAACACAGACACCCACAGAAACACTCACAGGAGGAACATTTATGCACCTTGCATCCCCTAAATCAACAGTGTGTGACATGCATAATAAAAAAAATGTGGAAATTAAGAGATCACTTTTTAAAGAATCATATTTGTAAATGTGCAAACAAAAATAATTTTGTGAATTCAAAATTGTACATTAATGATCTGGGTAGTTGGCTAGATGAAGAAAAGTACTTTTAAATGGTTGACATATGTTTGTTTGATATTTTCCCCAACCAAGAACACCACTTCAAATATAGTGTACAAATGTTCCCATCTGTCAGCTGTACTTGTGGATTTTGAAAATGCTGTACTCTATATGGTCTTGGTGGAACCATAAGCTGTGGTACTCATACCATTAGATCTGGTTAAATGCAGGATTTAAGCTTGTTGGTATGCATTTCAAAATTAAGTCAGCTGTAGAGTAAACTGAACAGTTTTAAGTTAACCTGTCTCATTTCCACCACTGAGCAATCATAGTCTGAGAGTATAACATGTTATGCAGATGTAAAAATCTTAGATAAAATGCCTCCTTGTATCTGAAAAGTCCTTGCATAAAGGGGCAGTAAACTGGAATGTAATATATATCATTTGTGTATTGAGGAGGAAACATTTCTGCATGGTTTTAAATATAGAATTTCTACAGCATTGTCAAATAATCATAAATACACTGCTGCTAAAAAAATGTGTTTTTATGGACCCCTGACCCCACCATACAACCACTACCACACTGAAGTTACAATCTTAAATTGCACAAAGAAATAAAAAACATTTGCTAAGTAATTCCTACCTCCTCTGCAAATGAAAGTGATCAGCAGTCTGACTCAGGCACAGACTCTACAAACAAAGTGCCAAGTCTGTCTCACACTGTGCATAGTGGTTTAGTGCACACTCAGAAATCCTCTCAAATGCTAATACTTTACTCCTTGTAATAACATTTCCCATGCTCAATTAGCACTCTGCTGTAGTACCCACTGGTGGCTGCCAAAATTTAATTTTTTTTTTTTTTTTTAGTTCTTGCCTCATGGGGCCCCCCTAGACCATTGGACCCTTGACAGGAGTCACCCCTGTCACCCCCTGATGGCAGCCCTGGCTCTTTGTATAAAATGTGGCAAAAAAAGGCAAATATATTACACTGCTTCTATTGTCATTAAATTAGAAAGTTTTGGCATAAACTCTCTGACTGGCTAAGCAATATAGTTCAAACTAGAATAAAATTGGAACCCCAAGATATAATATTTCTTTTGGATGGATTTATATATAATGGAGACACTAAATTCTTAAATGTATCCTGATGAGTAGGAGAATAACATTAAAATTATGGAAGTCTAGAAAAGCCCCCAGATTGGGGAATTTGAAATCAGAGCTCTGTAATATTCTAATACTGGAACAGATAGATACCTTATCCCTTATAGAAAATCATATAAGAGAATTTATACAGAAGTGGGAGAAAATTATATTAGCCCAAGAAATAGATTTCCAGAAAAAAATCCTAACCCCCTTTATAAATACTATTCTGATGATGGAATAAATGCTTTAAGGACAAAGGACGTTCTTAGAGGATTAGGGGGTGGGGAATGGAGGAAGGTAGAAAGAGAGAGGCCCATCAAAAAGAAAAAGAGGAAGGGGAAGAAGGAGAAGAGAGGGGAGGGAAGGAAAAAATAATTTTCTTTGTTGTCAATTTTTTTCTCTCTCTCTTATCATTCTTTTTCTTTCTCTTTCTTCATTTTCTTAAATTGATCGACTGCTTAATTTTCGCAGCACGATATATACTGGTTTATGATAATACCTCTGTTAAAACGTGAGCTCTAAGATCTTTTTTTCCCTTACATTTGATATCTATGAATTAGACAACTATTGTTTGCTGTATTTTTTGCTTGATCTGAAATGTTTATTGTCTTATATCTCTGCTTGTAAATAATGACTTATACATTGGTAAGAACCTTATTCGACAAAATAATAAAAAATATATTGAAAAAAAAGGCATTTTGTAGGGCATTGCCCTAAGTTAAACAGATCTTTTACCTTTACAAATTACTAAATCCTCTGTAAAAGTAAAGCACCCTACCCAGCCAACCCTCCAAAATAAAAAAAATCTAACACTAACCCCAGGAAATCTACTCACAGTTCCTGAAGTCTGGACATCCATCTTGATCCAGGCGGCGAGAAGTCTTAATCTAGACGGCAACATCTTCCTCCATCGCGGGGGCATTTTCTATCTTTATCCCGGTGGCGCAGAGCTGTGGCGGCGCGTAGTGGAGCTGACCATCCTATTGGCTGATTTGAATTTCTCAGTAATTTATTGTTAGGTTAGGGGGTGTTTTTATTTTGGGATGGCTTTTTTGTTTTTATAGGGATATTTGATTAGGTGTAATTTTTATTATTTTGGATAATTTCGTTTAATATTTTTTGTAATCTTAGTGTTTTTATTATTTTACGTAATTTTAGCAGGGTTTTTTTATGGTAATGTTAGATTTATTTTTTTTCATTCATAGTGTTAGGTTTTTTTAAATTTGTAAAAAAAAATTTTTTTCGTAGTGTTAGGTTTTTTAATCTTGTAATTTAGGTTATTTTATTTGTAGTTTATTTTTTTAAAATAGTTATGTTAGGTTTATTTATAGTTTAAACGTAGTTTTTTTTTATTTCACAGGTAAGTTTTTATTTATTTTAAGATAGTTATATTGTAAATTTAATTTAAAGTTAGAGGGGTGTTAGGTTTAGGGGTTAATAGTTTAATTTAATGATTTACGATGTGGGGGGCAGCAGCTTAGGGGTTAATAAGTTTAGTTTAGCATTAACGATTTGGAGGCCGGCGGTTTAGGGTTAATAGGTTTATTATAGTAGTAGCGATGTGTTGGGTGGCGGATTAGGGGTTAATAAATTTAATATAGTATTTGCAATGCGGGAGGGTGGCGATTTAGGAGTTAATAGGTAGTTTATGGGTGTTAGTGTACTTTGTAAAATTTTAGTTATGAATTTTATGAAACATTTTTGTTTCGCAAAATCCATAACTACTGGTCTCAGATCATGGAATGGATCAGGGTGAAATAGGCTATAACGCAAACATTTTAGCCGGACCGCACAACCTGTAATACAGCGGTATGGAAATCCCGCACTCAAAAGTCATGGATAACTATACTGCAGCAACTTATAATACGGGAGACCTGCCATTCCACACGCAATGGCCAATTTTTCAGCGGTATAGCCTTACCGCACCATACCGCAAAACTTGTAATCTTGGTGTTTGCAAGGTTTCAAAGATACTTTTCATTCCATCCAGTGAAACTATTTTACCCTAATAAAAAAGATATGCAAATATTATGCAATTACAAACATTTGCATACCCTATTTTTCAAATAAGTTTTCTTAGCGCTGTGGTTGTAATGATTGTTTTTCCACATAGCTAGTGGTTCTCATTTGATATGTGAGATATCATGTATTGGAACTTAACATAACTATAGATGTTTCTGGTAGTAATGTCCACTAATGAAACTGTGAAATAGATAAGTGAGGCGATGCTAAATGAGATTCAAAAGCATTCTGGCCTTTACAATAAGGTCCTTCAGCAAACTCACGAACGTCTATGGGCCCCATTTATAAATCTTCAGATGCAACTTGAGCATTCCAGGCTTGCCTGAGCATGCCTGAAGTGCTTGTTTAGTAGCTGCAGTCATAAAACTGCTGCTACTTATTGTTCCTGCCACCTCTAGAGTGGTGGAGTTAAATCATCTTGATCAGATCTAATTCGGATGATTGACAAACCCTGCTCTCATGCTATTGGTTGCGCTTGCCACAACTGCCAGGCAGATAAGGTTACTGGATGGGAACATTGTTTGTCTGGCGTTTGATAAATGGGAGCTCTATGAATCTAGCCCATTACTTAAGGACTTAAACATGTTGTAGGGCTGAAATACTTTTTTTTATTATATACCCTTTTCTCTTTCTGCATACTAGTCAGCTACTTGCGCATTTGACCTGCGTTACTATTCTAATTTGAAGCTGTCTAGAAGATTGTAAAAATCATGTCATGCTGTGTTTAACAAAGGAAATAATGAAAAATTTAAATAATTGGAACAAATACACTTTTTTTTCTGTTCAAAAACTAACTTCCCACTGTCTTCCTGCAAGTCTGTGTTCCTTTATGTAATCATGAAACTTCAAAGCGTATGAAGGTGAACAGAGTTTTTGCTGTTCTGTCTCTGTGGTAGAGTATAACAAATTAAATAATAAGTTTGTTGTATTTACCTCGAAGACTGTTAATTTTACAATACAAGGGTAAAAATGTTTAACAACAGGCTGTAACAGCTGGGTGCCACTAATCTATATTTTGTAATTGAGGCATGATAAACTTGTAAGATAACATTGCAGTTTGTACACATTTAGCAACCAGGCATAGAAAATGTCAAATTACTCTACTGAAACCAATGAATGAAAAGATAGAAGATATAAGGTTTGTAAAAATATATTTAATCGTTTTACTACTAGTGATATGAGATTGAATTGTAATATATAATTGTAAAGTATTTAATTACAAAACTTTTTTTAGAATCATAAGATTAAGGGCCAGATTACGAGTGGAGCGCAAATTAACGCTAATTAACTATTGAGCGTTAATTGCGCTAGAAGTAAGATTTTTGCGCTCGTCGGTTTGCGCTTTTGAGTTAAAGGTAACTGTTTTCACTCTCGCTGTAACCTGACAAGCGCAAAAATTCGAAGTTGGAATAATGCATGCGCATTCACGTATTCCGCCCTAGAAGTGAATGGAGGAAAAAAAGTTAACAACCCACTCTCATTAGGTATAGATATCTACAGATATATATATAGGAATATCTATTTACAAATAAATAGAACATATTCTGCTATCTTCAGAATATTGGAATGACAAATATTTACAGTAAATACATAGTTAAAACCTTTATTACTTTTACATGTTTTCTTCTACTTAAAGGCAAAGGGCCCCAATGCAATTATATATATGTCTATATCTGTATACATTTGTTTTTATGTGTTTAAATGTTTATATATGTCTGTAAATACATATATGCACATATAAATACATAAATAAATATGTACACATATATACAGGTTTACCTCACTTTACAGCGCTTTGCTAATACAGCGCTTGGTGGAGCTGAAGTTCAACCTCCAAGGATTTTGAAATAGTGCTGTAATCATCGTGAGTTTGCAAGAAAAGTGACTGGCACCATTTTGTTATGCGCAGTTCACTCTGTTTACAGCATTACAGTGCAATCTGTGTCTCAGTGCTATAGTCTGGCAAATTGTACTACAGTAATTGTCACTATTTTACAGGTGCAGTATTTATTGAATACTAATTGAATACTGTGCTGTGATAGAGTTAAACTAAACATAGCACTATTGTACCCCTAATATATGTTAGTTCAAACATGTTTTCAAGTTTTTTTAAACAAACTGGCAAGTGAAAAGAAAGCTAAAACCACATTGTTTCATTTTAAGGCGGTTTTCACTTTACAGCGGGGCTCCAATCCCTAACCCGCTGTATGAGTGAGGAATACCTGTGTATATATACTGTATATATATATATATATATATATATATATATATATATATATATAAAGGGTTGCACCGATACCATTTTTTTAAGACCGAGTACAAGTACCGATACTTGTTTTCAAATACTCGCCGATACCAATTACCGATAAAAAAAATTATGTCATGTGACAGTTTACCAAGCACAATACAAACTAATTATTTAAGATTTCTTCTTTATAATTATGAAGGACTGTAGCTCAAAAGACATTATGAAATAATAAAACAGGTTTTATTTGTCACAAAGTTCACAGAACATGTTAAGAAATAAAAATATTACAATAAAATATATTAACAACAACAAAAAATAACAAATATAAAATTGCAACCAACCAAAAGTGCCATACAGTAAAAAATAGAACAGAATACTGTTTAATCATGGTGAACAACACTATGGGCTAGATTACATTTGACTGGTAAGCTTTACCAATGCTCTCATTACACGTCCTAAGGCTATCGCATTGGAAATGTGAAAAGAGCATTGGTAAAGCTTACCAATCAAATGTAATCTAAATCTAGTCCTATAATTGCAGGATGAGTGTTCATTGGGATTAACTTAAGTTTTCCTATGAGTACTCTTCCTGCAATTATATAAGCTAAGATGTTCCTCAGAGTACAGTATGTTTTAACCATAATTGTGCAAAATGAGAACTAGCAGTATAAAAGGCAATCTAGCAATTAGAATAATTTTTCAAAAGTTAGTGGCAAATTCTTTTTAAGGAACAGATCAGAAGCATCTCTGCATGTTCAGCTATAAGTCTGTTTTTGCTATCAGTAAGGAGGTTCAACTTTCCACACTACTGCATGGGACAGAAAGACATTTTTGGGCCATTTTAGCCAGAGCTGAAAATCTCAGTTTATTAACTGCCCAGTACTTCAGGGGTTTGTCTGAACGCAGTACAGTGATCTCTCCTACAGTGATCTCTCCTACAAAAAGAGCAATTTGTATTTGACAGAACAGTAGTAAACAATTTTTAGTTTAGTCTCCACTCCAGCTTTAAATGAAATGGGAACATGCAGTTTGAAAAAAACACCACAAGATAGCATATGGGTAGTAAGTGAGGGTATCGGTTTAAGTACTTGGTATCGGTACCGATACCAATACTAGTATCGGTATCGGTGCAACCCTAATAAATATATATATATATATATATATATATATATATATATATATATATATATATATATATACATCTTTAGACATGTATATGTATGTATCTCAATGTGTTTTCTAACACTGGAGACCTAATATCTTTGAGTCTTTATAACTTTTGTGTGCAATATTATTAATGAATAATCTTTATTTGATAGGGTTATTATGAATGTATCTATACTTTGTAATGTATTTTTTATGTATTATATGGAACTTTTATGTTTTGTGAACAGTTAACCAGAGCTCTGAAGTTGCTGTAATCATTCTAGCATAAATTGCGTGAGCGGTAAGCCTGATGAGTGAAAAACCTTGTGATAAACTCCTTATTGCTCGGGCGCAAACGTTTGCACTCCACTCGTAATCTAGCCCTAAATATATTAAGGGCACATTGAAAGGGACTGTAACTTTTAATAAAAAAAAATGCAGTATTTAAAGTTTTCACTAACTAATGCGTATTAGTCCTAGTTACAGTGACCAAATTCTAAATGCATATTTCAGGTGAGAGGTGAATGTTGTTAGACAGATAGGGTTCCATTGACTATAGTGGAGCTGAACTTGCAACTTGTGGCCAAAGGGCAGGTACAAATCTATTTGAACTGTCCCATTTTGTGGTTGTGATGTTGCATTTTTTGTTTTTTGTTTTTTATTCCAGTTCTGCTTTCTGACTGTGGACTGATGACACAGTTTTGTGACTGGTTGTACTGCATTCTTCATCAGCATATAAAAAATCTGAACTGAGGAGCAACCAGGTTTAAAATATGTAATTTGAATATGCTTTGTCACTTATACTGGGACTAATATTCACAATTTAGTGCAATTCTAGAACTAAGTAACATTTTATTATTAAGTTTATTCTTTAAAGTTTCATGCACCATTTTCAGTTTATTTCATTTAATGCCATAAAACCAATGAAAAAAAATGCATGCATACTACAAATGCAATCATATCAGCAATTGCTTCCTTTTGCTAACCTTCTTTCTTCTCTCTCTCTTTCTCTCTCTCTCTATTTTCCTTCTCTCTCTCTATCTCTCTCACTCTCTCTCTCCTCCCTCTCTCTCTCTGTCAATCTATTCTCTCTCTATCTTTCTCTCTTTCCCTCTCTTGCTGTCACATGCTTTTAGCAGTTGTTGTAACATGATGCAGCCAATCAGATTAGTATTCCAAATATATTATTTTTAATGGGAAGTCCTTCAGGCTGATCATTTCACAAGGAGAATTAAAGAACTCAAGTCTTGTACAAGAGACAGTTGGGAGAATGGGAGATAGCTAAAATATGATACTGTGCTTATATCCAAATTGAATTTTATTTTTTTCTTGTTTAAATTACTTATAAATATACAATATATTTATTTCACTTTACAGTGTTTGATCTCTGTATTCTTTATGGAAACACAGAAAGATTTGTACGAACTGGTATTCTGGTAGAATATTATGATTTATGTTCATTCATTACTAAATGTCTCTTCCAATGTTGCTAAAAGGAACATAAAGTTGCATTTCCTTATGGTGCAATTGATTTAATTTGGCTATGTGTTTAATCCCTGCTAAGGGGTTACCCAGGTGGTTTAATTCAACTTTGTAGTGGTAATGCACTTCCACTCCAGGGGCGCGATCCGATATACGGCGTAGTTTTCTGCGCAAGCGAGGGAACCCGCGCCACCCGTAGTTTCACCTCACACATCGGGGTATTACATATACCCCGCCGGCAGTTGCTAAAGTGCCGTAAGTCGGATAAACAAGGATGTCCAGAAATGAGCGTAACTACAAATTTATGGAGTCGCCAGTGACTTACTACATTTTAGAAACTGCCTGCGCCCAAAAAAACAAACTAAAATATTCAATCTCCTGTAACTGTCTAACATGCCTCCCAAAAATAAGCCCGACACATATACCCCTATATCCGTAATCCCCCCTCTCACTCCTAATAATAAATTTATTAACCCCTTGACCAACAACCCCCCACAAGGCAATAAGCCTAATTATTAACCCCTAAAACGCCATAGACCACACCGCAATAAACCTATCCTAGTATTAACCCCTAAACCGCCATAGCCCACACCGCAATAAACCTATCCTAGTATTAAGACCTAAACCGCCGCTCCCGGACCCCGCCGCCACCTACATTACATTTATTAACCCCTAATCTGACCCCCCTACACCGCCGTCACCTACATTAAATATATTAACCTCTAATCTGACCCACCTACACCGCCGCCACCTACATTAAATATGTTAACCTCTAATCTGACCCCCCTACACCGCCGCCACCTACATTAAATATAGTAATCCCTAATCTGACCCCCCTACACCGCCGGCATCCTACATTAAATGTATTACCCCCTAAACCTAAGTCTAACCCTAACATCCCCCTAACTTAATTATTATTTAAATAAATATAAATAATATTACTATTATTAACTCAATTATTCCTATTTAAAACTAAATACTTACCTATAAAATAAACCCTAAGATAGCTACAATATAATTAATAATTACATTGTAGCTATTTTAGGGTTTATTTTTATTTTACAGGCAACTTTGTATTTATTTTAACTAGGTACAATAGCTATTAAATAGTTAATAACTATTTAATAGCTACCTAGTTAAAATAATTACAAAATTACCTGTAAAATAAATCCTAACCTAAGTTACAAATACATCTAACACTACACTATCATTAAATTAATTAAATAAATTAACTACAATTATCTAAAATAAAATACAATTAAATAAACTAAACTATAGTACAAATAAACCCCCCCACTAAATTACAAAAAATACAAAAATATTACAAGAAGTTTAAACTAATTACACCTAATCTAAGCCCCCTAATAAAATAAAATTCCCTATCCTAAACTAAATTACAAATAGCCCTTAAAAGGGCCTTTTGCGGGGCATTGCCCCAAAGTAATCAGCTCTTTTACCTGTAAAAAAAAAGAACAACCCCCCAACATTACAACCCACCACCCACACACCCCTACTCTAAAACCCACCCGATCCCCCCTTAAAAAAACCTAACACTACCCCATTGAAGATCACCCTACCTTGAGCCGTCTTCACCCAGCAGGGCCAAAGTCTTCATCCGATGGGGCAGAAGAGGACATCCAGACTGGCAGAAGTCTTCATCCTATCCGGGCAGAAGAGGACATCCGGACCAGCAGACATCTTCATCCAAGCGGCATCTTCTATCTTCATCCATCCGACGAGGAACGGCTCCATCTTGAAGACCTCCGGTGCGGAACATCCTTCTAGGCCGACGACTAACGACGAATAAATATTCCTTAAAATGACGTAATCCAAGACGGCGTCCCTCGAATTCCGATTGGCTGATAGGTAGGAAAAATCAGATTGGTTGATTTAATCAGCCAATCGGATTGAAGTTCAATCCGATTGGCTGATTGGATCAGATAATAGAATGTTAGGTCAATTCTGTCAATTTTGTGACTTTTTATTGTAGGGCTGAGAAAAACCTCTTAAACATTTGTTACTTAGGATATTCACAAGTTTATCAAAATTAAATCCAGATGTTCAGGAATTATCATAGATGTGCATCAGGCAGTCTAACATTTCAAACAAGTTGGGTTTAGACTGTAGTGGCAAGGGGGTAGGGGCGAGACTTTATTCTTGAACTCAAGCAGCAGTGTCAGAACAATGTCCTGAGCTTCTGAGGGATTGGAAACCAGTTGCTAACTACATGGTTTTCCAATGGATTTTTCAGTTCACAGCCTGAAAACTCCCCCTATAGTTTTAGAATATTACTGCAAAATGTCTTTTGATTGAAACTTAAAGGGACATGAAACCCAATTTTTTTTCATGATTTAGTTCGAAAATACAATTTTGAAAAACTTTCCAATTAATTTCTGTTATCTAATTTGCTTCATTCTCTTAGTATCATTTGTTGAAGGGGCAGCAATGCACTACTGGTTTCTAACTGAACATATGGATGAGCCAATGACAATCGGTATATATATATGCAGCCACCAATCAGCAGGTAGAAACTAGCACCTAGATTACGAGTTTTGCGTTAACAGGTGTGCGGTGCTAACAAGCAGTTTATGCTCACCGCTCACTTGCAGACAACGCTGGTATTACGGGTTTTTAGAAACCCGGTGTTAACTGCAAAAAAGTGAGCGAAGAGCAAAATTTAGCTCCACATCTCACCTCAATACCAGCTCTGCTTACGTTAGCGGTGAGCAGGTAAAATGTGCTCGATTTCCCCATAGGAATCAATGGGGGAGAGCCGGCTGAAAAAAAGCTAACACCTGCAAAAAAGCAGAGTACAGCTCCTAACGCAGCCCCATTGATTCCTATGAGGAAAAACTTTTTATGTCTACACCTAACACCCTAACATGAACCCTGAGTCTAAACACCCCTAATCTTACACTTATTAACCCCTAATCTGCCACCCCCGACATCGCCAACACCCACATTATAATATTAACCCCTAATCTGCCGCTCTGGACCCGCCGCCACCTACATTATAGCTATGAACCCCTAATCTGCTGCCCCTAACATCGCCGAACCCTACATTATATTTATTAAACCCTAATCTTCCACCCCCAATGTTGCCGCAACCTAACTACAGTTATTAACCCCTAATCTGCCGTCCACAACTTCGCCACCACTATAATAAACATATTAACCCCTAAACCTAAATCTAACCCTAACCCCCCATAACTTAAATATAATTTAAATAAATCGAAATAAAATTACTACAATTACCTAAATAATTTCTATTTAAAACTAAATACTTACATGTAAAATAAACCATAAGCTAGCTACAATATAACTAATAGTTACATTGTAGCTAGCTTAGGGTTTATTTTTATTTTACAGGCAACTTTGTATTTATTTTAACTAGGTACAATAGTTATTAAATAGTTATTAACTATTTAATAACTACCTAGTTAAAATAAAGACACATTTACCAGTAAAATTAAACCTAACCTAAGTTAAAATTACACCTAACACTACACTATAATTAAATTAATTACCTAAACTAAATACAATTAATTACAATTTAAAAAAAATATCTAAAGTACTAAACCCCCCCAGTAAATTACAGAAAATAATAAAATAATTACATGATTTTTAAACTAATTACACCTACTCTAATCCCCCTAACAAAATAAAAAGCCCCCCAAAATAAAAAAGCCCTATCCTACACTAAATTACAAATAGCCCTTAAAAGGGCCTTTTGCGGGGCATTGCCCCAAAGTAATCAGCTCTTTTACCTGTTAAAAAAAAGTACAAATACTCCCCCAAGATTAAAACCCACCACCCACACAACCAACCCTACTCTAAAACCCACTCAATCCCCCCTTAAAAAAACCTAACACTAACCCCTTGAAGATCATCCTACCGTGAGACGTCTTCACCCAACCGGGCAGAAGTGGTCCTCCAGATGGGCAGAAGTCCTCATCCAAGCCGGGCAGAAGAGGTCCTCCAGACGGGCAGAAGTCTTCATCCGGTGGCTGACGGAACAGCCAATAGGATTGAACTTCAATCCTATTGGCTGATTGCATCAGCCAATAGGATTTTTTCTACCTTAATTCCGATTGGCTGATAGAATTCTGCGTCGGATGTCTTGAAGATGGACCCGCTCCGCGCCGGATGGATGAAGATAGAAAATGCCATCTGGATGAAGACTTCTGCCCGTCTGAAGGACCTCTTCTGCCCGGCTTGGATGAAGACTTCTGCCCGTCTGAAAGTCCACTTCTGTCCGGTTGGGTGAAGCTGTCTCATGGTAGGGTGATCTTCAACGGGTTAGTGTTAGGTTTTTTTAAGGGGGGATTGGGTGGGTTTTAGATTAGTGTTGAATGTGTGGGTGGTGGGTTTTAATGTTGTATTTGTACTTTTTTTTTACAGGTAAAAGAGCTGATTACTTTGGGGCAATGCCCCGCAAAATGCCCTTTTAAGGGCTATTTGTAATTTAGTGTAGGGTAGGGTTTTTTTTTATTTTGGGGGGCTTTTTTATTTTGTTAAGGGGATTAGAGTAGGTGTAATTAGTTTAAAAATCCTGTAATTATTTTATTACTTTCTGTAATTTAGTGTTTGGTTTTTTTCATACTTTAGATGTAGTGTTAGTGTAGTGTTAGGTGTAATTGTAACTTAGGTTAGGTTTTATTTTACAGGTAAATGTGTCTTTATTTTAACTAGGTAGTTATTAAATAGTTAATAACTATTTAATAACTATTGTACCTAGTTAAAATAAATACAAAGTTGCCTGTAAAATAAAAATAAACCCAAAGCTAGCTACAATGTAACTACTAAAACAACAGGGTAGGTATAAGATACAACGCTCAAATCTCAAATGCTGTTCCCAAAAGGTAAGTGTACCTCCTAACATCAAACCAAAATAGAAAAAGAACAAGGGGATATGGGAACGCGCTGTACAAAACAGCATATGAGAGGTAAAGAACTATATAAGGAATGTGGATTACACAAGAGTATAATAAAAAAGTTTATATTTGTTTATAATTGTATTACAATAAGCGATGCCGGCATCTGTTATAAAGTAAAATAGTACAATTAAAATAGGATAAGAATCAACATAAAATATAAAACATCAGTGTGTAGTGTTGTAAGTAACTATAAAAATAATAATATGTTGCAAAGTAACACAATGTTAAAATTTAAACAGAGTCATTGTTACCGTCCTTTCACAATCAGGCCAGTGATTAGAGTGTCTGATCCAGCTGTTTATATGAATGCAGGTATGACTTGGAAAATTCCCTCTGCGTTGTTTTTAAAACAGCGAAAAACTTGCAAGAATCTTCTGGCTTGTATCCAATGACTGTGAGTTAAATTTCAAAGACACATTCACAGCCGTATTTGCGGGATGTCCCGTGCTGTGGACCGGTTCCGGTCAGGAGGTCAAAGTGCAGGAGTAATGATAAGCAACGACAGACTTCGTTTCTTTGAAGTAAAAATGAATCAGACTGCTTTTAACAAATGTTGATCATGGGTGGGAATTACGCATATGGGGGGGTAGTTATCAAGCCGTCTACTTTTCTGGCTTCGCCGGCCCAATACGCCCGCCTAAGTTCGCCTCACATCGCCACCGCGGACCTGAAAAAATACGCCTAAGTTATCAAATAAAGCTGTCAAAAAGCCGCGGGGCGATGAGCAGCGGACTGTGACAGTTATCACTCATCCGATCTCGCTGCCCTTCGGCTTTTTCCCAGCTTTATTGCTAGCCTGTCACTAAGCACTCACACTAAACTACACTGTTCTACCCCCTATACCGGCGCCCCCGGAGCCTCCCGCAACTCAATAAAGTTACTAACCCCTAAACCGCCGCTCCTAGACCCTGCCGCAACTCTTATAAATGTATTAACCCCTAAACCGCCGCTCCTAGACCCTGCCGCAACTCTTATAAATGTATTAACCCCTAAACCGCCGCTCCCGGACACCGCTGCCACCTACAGTATACCTAGTAACCCCTATCCTGCCCCCCCTACACCGTCGCCCTCTATTATAAAATTATTAACCCCTATCCTGCTGATCCCGCACCTCTCCGCAACTAAATAAATAGTTTAACCCCTAAACCGCCGCTCCCTGAACCCGCCGCAACCTATATTAAACCTATTAACCCCTATCCTGCCCCCCCTACACCGTCGCCACCTATAATAAATTTATTAACCCCTAATCTGCCCCCCACTACACCGCCGCCACTGTAATAAAATTATTAACCCCTAAACCTAAGTCTAACCCTAACCCTAAAGCCCCCCTAACTTAAATATTAATTAAATAAATCTAAATAAATTAACTCTTATTAACTAAATGAATCCTATTTAAAACTAAATACTTACCTTTAAAATTAATAATTATATTCTAGCTATCTTAGGATTTATTTTTATTTTACAGGTACCTTTCAATTTATTTTAACCAGGTACAATAGCTATTAAATAGTTATTAACTATTTAATAGCTTATCTAGCTAAAATAAAGAGAAATGTACCTGTTAAATAAATCCTAACCTAAGTTACAATTAAACCTAACACTACACTATACTTTAATAAATTATTCCTATTTAAAAATAAATACTTACCTGTAAAATAAACCCGAAGATAGCTACAATATAATTAATAATTATATTCTAGCTATCTTAGGATTTATTTTTATTTTACAGGTACCTTTCAATTTATTTTAACCAGGTACAATAGCTATTAAATAATTATCAACTATTTAATAGCTTACCTAGCTAAAATAAAGAGAAATGTACCTGTTAAATAAATCCTAACCTAAGTTACAATTACACCTAACACTACACTATACTTTAATAAATTATTCCTATTTAAAAATAAATACTTACCTGGAAAATAAACCCGAAGATAGCTACAATATAATTAATAATTATATTGTAGCTATCTTAGGATTTATATTTATTTTACAGGTAACTTTGTATTTATTTTAGCTAGTTAGAATAGTTATTAAATAGTTATTAACTATTTAATAACTACCTAGCTAAAAGAAATACAAAATTACCTGCAAAATAAATCCTAACTTAAGTTACAATTAAACCTAATACTACACTATCATTAAATTAATTAAATAAACTACCTACAAATAACTACAATTAAATACAATTACATAAACTAACTAAAGTACAAAAAATAAAAAAAGCTAAGTTACAAAAAATAAAAAAATAAGTTACAAACATGTTAAAAATATTACAACAATTTTAAGCTACTTACACCTAATCTAAGCCCCCTAATAAAATAACAAACCCCCCCAAAATAAAAAAATGCCCTACCCTATTCTAAATTAAATAAATTTCAAAGCTCTTTTACCTTACCAGCCCTTAAAAGGGCCATTTGTGGGGGCATGCCCCAAAGAAAACAGCTCTTTTGCCTGTAAATGAAAAATACAACCTCCCCCCAACATTAAAACCCACCACCCACATACCCCTAATCTAACCCAAACCCCCCTTACAAAAACCTAACACTAATCCCCTGAAGATCATCCTACCTTTATTGTCTTCACTCAGCCGAGCCACCGATGGAACTGAAGAGGACATCCGGAGCGGAAGAAGTTAATCCTCCAAGCGGCGCTGAAGAAATCTTCCATCCGATGAAGTCATCATCCAGGCGGCGCTGAAGAAAAGTCTTCGATCCGGCCGATGTCATCTTCAAAGAGGCGCTGAAGAGGTCTTCTATCCGGGCGAAGTCATCTTCCAAGCCGGGTCTTGAATCTTCCTTCCGCCGACACGGAACCACCTTCTTCAGCGACGGACTACGACGAATGACGGCTCCTTTAAGGGACGTCATCCAAGATGGCGTCCCCTCAATTCCGATTGGCTGATAGGATTCTATCAGCCAATCGGAATTAAGGTAGGAAAAATCTCATTGGCTGATGGAATCAGCCAATCAGAATGAGCTCGCATTCTATTGGCTGTTCCGATCAGCCAATAGAATGCGAGCTCAATCTGATTGGCTGATTGGATCAGCCAATCGGATTGAACTTGAATCTGATTGGCTGATTCCATCAGCCAATCAGAATTTTCCTACCTTAATTCCGATTGGCTGATAGAATCCTATCAGCCAATCGGAATTGAGGGGACGCCATCTTGGATGACGTGCCTTAAAGGAGCCGTCATTCGTCGTAGTCCGTCGGTGAAGAAGGTGGTTCCGCGTCGGCGGAAGGAAGATTCAAGACCCGGCTTGGAAGATGACTTCGCCCGGATAGAAGACCTCTTCAGCGCCTCTTTGAAGATGACATCGGCCGGATCGAAGACTTTTCTTCAGCGCCGTCTGGATGATGACTTCA
This sequence comes from Bombina bombina, assembly GCF_027579735.1. Classification (NCBI taxonomy): domain Eukaryota; kingdom Metazoa; phylum Chordata; class Amphibia; order Anura; family Bombinatoridae; genus Bombina; species Bombina bombina. The sequence goes on from NC_069500.1 coordinate 711,555,210, forward strand.
TCGGATGGAAGATTTCTTCAGCGCCGCTTGGAGGATTAACTTCTTCCGCTCCGGATGTCCTCTTCAGTTCCATCGGTGGCTCGGCTGAGTGAAGACAACTAAAGGTAGAATGATCTTCAGGGGATTAGTGTTAGGTTTTAGTAAGGGGGGTTTGGGTTAGATGGGGTATGTGGGTGGTGGGTTTTAATGTTGGGGGGGGTTGTATTTTTCTTTTACAGGCAAAAGAGCTGTTTTCTTTGGGGCATGCCCCCACAAATGGCCCTTTTAAGGGCTGGTAAGGTAAAAGAGCTTTGAAATTTATTTAATTTAGAATAGGGTAGGGCATTTTTTTATTTTGGGGGGGTTTGTTATTTTATTAGGGGGCTTAGATTAGGTGTAAGTAGTTGTTGTAATATTTTTAACATGTTTGTAACTTATTTTTTTATTTTTTGTAACTTAGCTTTTTTTATTTTTTGTACTTTAGTTAGTTTATGTAATTGTATTTAATTGTAGTTATTTGTAGGTAGTTTATTTAATTAATTTAATGATAGTGTAGTATTAGGTTTAATTGTAACTTAAGTTAGGATTTATTTTACAGGTAATTTTGTATTTCATTTAGCTAGGTAGTTATTAAATAGTTAATAACTATTTAATAACTATTCTAACTAGCTAAAATAAATACAAAGTTACCTGTAAAATAAATATAAATCCTAAGATAGCTATAATATAATTATTAATTATATTGTAGCTATCTTCGGGTTTATTTTACAGGTAAGTATTTATTTTTAAATAGGAATAATTTATTAAAGTATAGTGTAGTGTTAGGTATAATTGTAACTTAGGTTAGGATTTATTTAACAGGTACATTTCTCTTTATTTTAGCTAGGTAAGCTATTAAATAGTTAATAACTATTTAATAGCTATTGTACCTAGTTAAAATAAATTGAAAGGTACCTGTAAAATAAATATAAATCCTAAAATAGCTAGAATATAATTATTATTTATATTGTAGCTATATTAGGGTTTATTTTAAAGGTAAGTATTTAGTTTTAAATAGGATTCATTTAGTTAATAAGAGTTAATTTATTTAGATTTATTTAATTAATATTTAAGTTAGTTGGGCGTTAGGGTTAGGGTTAGACTTAGGTTTAGGGGTTAATAATTTTATTACAGTGGCGGCGGCGTATTGGGGGGCAGGATAGGGGTTAATAAATTTAGGGTTTGAGCAAATTTCTACGCATTTCAGCCTAGTCAGGCCTGACTAGGCTGAAACGCGTAGAAATTTGCTCATAACTTGTGAAATTAAGTAGTAGGTAAGGTGGTTGAGACCAACTCTAATTCACAGAGTTGTTTTTTCCTGGAAATACCATCATACCCATGGTCTACTTTCTTCTGTCAAGCACTGGAATCTGAATAATATGGACACTGTTACAAACTTCACTTGCAATACAACTGCTTGACTTACATATGCGGTAGGTGCGGTTCATTGAGCCTCTTTAATATATGAATTGACTCTATATGCGTAATTCCCACCCATGACCCACATTTGTTAAAAGCAGTCTGATTCATTTTTACTTCAAAGAAACGAAGTCTGTCGTTGCTTATCATTACTCCTGCACTTTGACCTCCTGACCGGAACCGGTCCACAGTACGGGACATCCCGCAAATACGGCTGTGAATGTGTCTTTGAAATTTAACTCACAGTCATTGGATACAAGCCAGAAGATTCTTGCAAGTTTTACGCTGTTTTAAAAACAACGCAGAGGGAATTTTCCAAGTCATACCTGCATTCATATAAACAGCTGGATCAGACACTCTAATCACTGGCCTGATTGTGAAAGGACGGTAACATTGACTCTGTTTAAATTTTAATATTGTGTTACTTTGCAACATATTATTATTTTTATAGTTACTTACAGCACTACACACTGATGTTTTATATTTTATGTTGATTCTTATCCTATTTTAATTGTACTATTTTACTTTATAACAGATGCCGGCATCGCTTATTGTAATACAATTATAAACAAATATAAACTTTTTTATTATACTCTTGTGTAATCCACATTCCTTATATAGTTCTTTACCTCTCATATGCTGTTTTGTACAGAGCGTTCCCATATCCCCTTGTTCCTTTACAATGTAACTACTAGTTATATTGTAGCTTTCATACGGCTAGATTTAGAGTTTTGTCGGTAATGACCCGAAAAGCTAACGCCGGCTTTTTTCTGGCCGCACCATAAAAATAACTCTGGTATTGAGAGTCCACATAAAGGCTGCGTTAGGCTCCAAAAAGGGAGCGTAGAGCATATTTAACGCAGCTTCAACTCTCGATACCAGAGTTGCTTACGGACGCGGCCAGCCTCAAAAACGTGCTTGTGCACGATTCCCCCATAGAAAACAATGGGGCTAACACCTGCAAAAAAGCCGCGTTCAGCTCCTAACGCAGCCCCATTGTTTGCTATGCGGAAACACTTCCTACGTCTGCACCTAACACCCTAACATGTACCCCGAGTCTAAACACCCCTAGCCTTACACTTATTAACCCCAAATCTGCCGCCCCCGCTATCGCTGACCCCTGCATATTATTATTAACCCCTAATCTGCCGCTCCGTAAACCGCCGCTACTTAAATTATCCCTATGTACCCCTAATCTGCTGCCCTAACATCGCCGACCCCTATATTATATTTATTAACCCCTAATCTGCCCCCCACAACATCGCCTCCACCTGCCTACACTTATTAACCCCTAATCCGCCTCACTAACCCTATAATAAATAGTTTTAACCCCTAATCTGGCCTCCCTAACATCGCCGACACCTAACTTCAATTATTAACCCCTAATCTGCCGACTGGAGCTCACCGCTATTCTAATAAATGTATTAACCCCTAAAGCTAAGTCTAACCCTAACACTAACACCCCCCTAAGTTAAATATAATTTACATCTAACGAAATTAATTATCTCTTATTAAATAAATTATTCCTATTTAAAGATAAATACTTACCTGTAAAATAAATCCTAATATAGCTACACTATAAATTATAATTATATTATAGCTATTTTAGGATTAATATTTATTTTACAGGTAACTTTGTAATTATTTTAACCAGGTACAATAGCTATTAAATAGTTAAGAACTATTTAATAGTTACCTAGTTAAAATAATAACAAAATTACCTGTAAAATAAATCCTAACCTAAGTTACAATTAAACCTAACACTACACTATCATTAAATTAATTAAATAAAATATCTACAATTACCTACAATTAAACCTAACACTACACTATCAATACATTAATTAAATACAATATCTACAAATAACTACAATGAAATAAACTAAGCCCCCTAATAAAATAACAAAGACCCCCAAAATAAAAAATGCCCTACCCTATTCTAAATTACTAAAGTTCAAAGCTCTTTTACCTTACCAGCCCTGAACAGGGCCCTTTGCGGGGCATGCCCCAAGAAGTTCAGCTCTTTTGCCTGTAAAAAAAAACATACAATACCCCCCCCAACATTACAACCCACCACCCACATACCCCTAATCTAACCCAAACCCCCCTTAAATAAACCTAACACTAAGCCCCTGAAGATCATCCTACCTTGTCTTCACCTCACCGGGTATCACACCGATCCGTCCTGGCTCCGATATCTTCATCCAACCCAAGCGGGGGCTAGACATCCACTGAAGAAGTCCAGAAGAGGCTCCAAAGTCTTCATCCTATCCGGGAAGAAGAGTAGATCCGGACCGGCAACCATCATCTTCCAAGCGGCATCTTCTATCTTCATCCGATGAGGACCGGCTCCATCCTGAAGACCTCCACCGCGGACCCATCTTCTTCCGACGACGACTTCCGGACGAATGACGGTTCCTTTAAGGGACGTCATCCAAGATGGCGTCCCTCAAATTCCGATTGGCTGATAGGATTCTATCAGCCAATCGGAATTAAGGTAGGAATATTCTGATTGGCTGATGGAATCAGCCAATCAGAATCAAGTTCAATCTGATTGGCTGATCCAATCAGCCAATCAGATTGAGCTCGCATTCTATTGGCTATTCTGATCAGCCAATAGAATGCAAGCTCAATCTGATTGGCTGATTGGATCAGCCAATCGGATTGAACTTGATTCTGATTGGCTGATTCCATCAGCCAATCAGAATATTCCTACCTTAATTCCGATTGGCTGATAGAATCCTATCAGCCAATCGTAATTCGAGGGATGCCATCTTGGATGACGTCCCTTAAAGGAACCGTCATTCTTCAGTTGGACGTCGCCGGATGAAGATGGGTCCGCGGTGGAGGTCTTCAGGATGGAGCCGGTCCTCATCGGATGAAGATAGAAGATGCCGCTTGGAAGATGATGGTTGCCGGTCCAGATCTACTCTTCTTCCCGGATAGGATGAAGACTTTGGAGCCTCTTCTGGACCTCTTCAGCCGCCGGAAGATGGATCGCCAGCCCCCGCTTGGGTTGGATGAAGATTTTGGAGCCAGGTATGGTGAAGACAAGGTAGAATGATCTTCAGGGGCTTAGTGTTAGGTTTATTTAAGGGGGGTTTGGGTTAGATTAGGGGTATGTGGGTGGTGGGTTGTAATGTTGGGGGGGTATTGTATGTTTTTTTTTACAGGCAAAAGAGCTGAACTTCTTGGGGCATGCCCCGCAAAGGGCCCTGTTCAAGGCTGGTAAGGTAAAAGAGCTTTGAACTTTAGTAATTTAGAATAGGGTAGGGCATTTTTTTATTTTGTGGGGCTTTGTTATTTTATTAGGGGGCTTAGAGTAGGTGTAATTAGTTTAAAATTGTTGTAATATTTTTCAAATGTTTGTAAATATTTTTTTATTTTTTGTAACTTAGTTCTTTTTTATTTTTTGTACTTTAGTTAGTTTATTTCATTGTAGTTATTTGTAGGTATTGTATTTAATTTATTTATTGATAGTGTAGTGTTAGGTTTAATTGTAGGTAATTGTAGGTATTTTATTTAATTAATTTTTTGATAGTGTAGTGTTAGGTTTAATTGTAACTTAGGTTAGGATTTATTTTACAGGTAAATTTGTAATTATTTTAACTATTTTAGCTATTTAATAGTTCTTAACTATTTAATAGCTATTGTACCTGGTTAAAATAAATACAAAGTTACCTGTAAAAAAAATATTAATCCTTAAATAGCTATAATATAATTATAATGTATGTTGTAGCTATATTAGGATTTATTTTACAGGTAAGTATTTAGCTTTAAATAGGAATAATTTATTTAATAAGAGTTAATTAATTTTGTTAGATTAAAATTATATTTAATTTAGGGGGGTGTTAGTGTTAGGGTTAGACTTAGCTTTAGGGGTTAATACATTTATTAGAATAGCGGCGAGGCGAGATTCGGTCGGCAGATTAGGGGTTAATAATTGAAGTTAGGTGTCAGCAATGTTAGGGAGGGCAGGTTAGGGGTTAATAAATATAATATAGGGGTCGGCGATGTTAGGGCAGCAGATTAGGGGTACATAGGGATAATGTAGCTGGCGGCGGCGTGCGGACGGCAGATTAGGGGTTAATAAGTGTAGGTAGCTGGCGGCGACATTTTGGGGGGCAGATTAGGGGTTAATAAATATAATATAGGGGTCGGCAGTGTTAGGGGCACATAGGTATAATGTAGCTGGCGGCGGCGTGCGGACGGCAGATTAGGGGTTAATAAGTGTAGGTAGCTGGCTGCGACGTTGTGGGGGGCAGGTTAGGGGTTAATAAATATAATATAGGGGTCGGCGGTGTTAGGGGCAGCAGATTAGGGGTACATAAGGATAACGTAGGTGGCGGTCGGCAGATTAGGGGTTAAAAAAATGTAATCGAGTTGCGGCGATGTGGGGGGACCTCGGTTTAGGGGTACATAGGTAGTTTATGGGTGTTAGTGTACTTTAGAGTACAGTAGTTAAGAGCTTTATGAACCAGCGTTAGCCCAGAAAGCTCTTAACTACTGACTTTGTTCCTGCGGCTGGAGTTTTGTCGTTAGATTTCTAACGCTCACTTCAGACACGACTCTAAATACCGGAGTTAGAAAAATCCCATTGAAAAGATAGGATACGCAATTTACGTAAGGGGATCTGCGGTATGGAAAAGTCACGGCTGAAAAGTGAGCGTTAGACCCTTTTTTGAATGACTCCAAATACCGGAGGTAGCCTAAAACCAGCGTTAGGAGCCTCTAACGCTGGTTTTCACGGCTACCGCCAAACTCTAAATCTAGGCCTTAGGGTTTATTTTATAGGTAAGTATTTAGTTTTAAATAGGAATTATTTAGATAATTGTAGTAATTTTATTTAGATTTATTGTAATTATATTTAAGTTAGGGGGGTTAGGGTTAGGGTTAGACTTAGATGTAGGGGTTAATACATTTAATATAGTGGCGGCGACGTTGGGGGCGGCAGATTAGGGGTTAATAAATGTACGTAGGTGTCAGGGATGTTATGGACGGCAGATTAGGGGTTAATACTATTTAACTAGTGTTTGCGATGCGGGAGTGCGGCGGTTTAGGGGTTAATATGTTTATTATAGTGGGGGTGATGTCCGGTTCGGCAGATTAGGGGTTAAAATTTTAATTTTAGTGTTTGCAATGTGGGAGGGCCTCGTTTAGGGGTTAATAGGTAGTTTATGGGTGTTAGTGTACATTTTAGCACTTTAGGTAAGAGTTTTATGCTACGGCTTTAGTCCATAAAACTCTTAACTACTGACTTTTAAATGCGGTACCAGGCTTGACAGGAGAGGGTGTACCGCTCACTTTTTGTCAGACTCGTAATACCGGCGCTATGCAAGTCCCATTGAAAATATAGGATAAGCAATTGATGTAAGTGGATTTGTGGTATTTCCGAGTCTGGCCAAAAAAGTGAGCGGTACACCTGTACCTGCAAGACTCGTAATACCAGCGGGCGTTAAAAAGCAGCATTGGGACCTCTCAAAGCTGCTTTTAAACCCTAACGCAAGACTCGTAATCTTAAGACTAGTAGGTTATTTGCTGCTCCTAAGCTTTCCTAGATAAAACTTTCAGCAAAGATAACAAGAGCAGGAAGCAAATTAAATACAGTAATAGAAGTAAATTGGAAAGTTGTTTAAAATTGTGACTTTACTTTACCTTTAATATTGTCCCCTTTCAGGTGATAGCCTACATGGCTGTCAGGGTGCCAGGAATCAGACTGAGACGAGAAGTGCAAAAATAATCACACCTTTATTAATAGCAAAAAATAATAAAAAGTCCACAAGTCAAATAACAAGCCAGGAATCAAAACCAGAGCTGGTAGTCAGACGAGCCGAGTCAGGAGCCAAAACGAATAGTCAGATGAGCCGGAATCAGGAACAAGGAAAACAGCAGAGTCAAGGACAAGCCAGGGATCTGGAACCAGGAAGGACGCCTGGAACCAGGAAGGACGTCAGGCAGCCAGGTAATTCACAGGAACTCTCACAAACAGGTCTGCGACAATGCAAAGGCAAAGCATACTGAACAGAGGCCCTTTAAATAATAAGTGATGACATCACAATTCTGAGACTACATCCTGTCTCACATGGATGATGCACACCAGACTGGCCATAAAAGGAAGTGCAGGAATTGAGCAGCATCCCCCACAATGCACCATAGTCAGGAAGAGAGGTGAGTAAAATGGCTGCCGGCAGCACATGGCAAACACAACAGGGAAATATCACTGACAGTACCCTCCCCTCAACAACCCCTCCCCCACGGGAGGACAAAAGGCTTATTGGGGAAATGGGCATGAAAGGCATGGAGGAGGGCGGGAGCATGAACATCAGAGGATCGAACCCAAGAACGCTCCTCTGGACCATAGCCTCTCCAGTGAACCAAATACTGTACACGGCCCCTGGACATACGAGAGTCAATAATGCTGCTGACCTCATACTCCTCATGGTTGTCAACAAAGATAGGATGGGGATGAGGCAACACAGTGGTAAACTGATTACAAACCAATGGTTTCAAAACATTGGAGATGCGCATAGCAGGAGGAAGGTCAAGAGTGTAGGCCACAGGATTAACCCATTGGAGTATTCGAAAAGGACCAACATAACGGGGAGCCAATTTATTGGAAGGCACACGAAGGTTCAAGTTGCGGGAGGACAGCCAAACTCTCTCACCAATCTGGAAGGAAGGTGCGGGCAGACGTCTACGATCAGCCTGGAACTTTTGGCGCTGAATTGAACGATGAAGGCAATCCTGAATCTGCACCCACGTGGAACGGAGTTGCCGGAGATGCTCCCCCAAAGCTGGAATACCCTGAGACATGAATGAATCGGGCAGCAAGGATGGTTGCAACCCATAATTCGCCATGAACGGGGATAACTTGGAGGAAGCATTAATAGCACTATTACGAGCAAACTCTGCCCAAGGTAACAGTTCAGACCAATTATTGTGGTAATATGAGACATAGCAACTGTTCCAGAGCTTGATTAGACTGTTCCGCAGCCCCATTGGATTGAGGGTGATATGCCGAGGAGAAGGAAAGCTGGATCCCCATTTGAGCACAAAAGGAATGCCAAAATCTGGAGACAAACTGGCTACCCCGGTCCGACACTATCTCCTTGGGTAACCCATGTTAACGGAAGACGTCCCAGGCAAAAATTGAAACAAGCTCCTGAGCAGTAGGCAGCTTCATCAAGGGAATGCAATGTGACATTTTAGAAAAACGGTCAACCACCATAAGGATAACAGTATTGCCATTGGAAACAGGGAGCTCAACAATGAAGTCCTTGGAAAGATGTGTCCAAGGACACTCACCATTAGCAATAGGTTGACCCACAGGAAGACGTTGAGGAGTCTTATTCTGTGCACAAACTGAGCAGGAGGCAACATACGCAGCAACATCAGAACGAAGACCTGGCCACCAGAATTGTCGAGTGACAGACTAAATCATTTGGTTCTTGCCTGGGTGACCTGCGGCTTTAGGATAGTGGTAAGTGTGCAAAAGTTTAGTTCGAAGATTCTCAGGAACAAAACACTTACCACTAGGTTTCTCAGGAGGTGCATTGGTTTGTGCATCCAGGATCTCCTCCCCCAAGGGAGAAGTCAAATTAGTACGTATGGTAGCCAAAATATGGTCAGGAGGTATAACAGGAGTAGGTACAGACTCCTCCTTGGACAGAGGCGAAAATTGTCGAGAGAGGGCATCAGTCCTAACATTCTTACTACCAGGCAGGTAGGAGACCACATAATTAAACCGAGACAAAAATAGCACCCATCTGGCCTGTCGGGCGACAAACGTTTTGCTTCAGATAGATAAGTTAAATTCTTGTGGTCAGTAAGAATGAGCACTGGCTCGCTAGTACCCTCGAGAGGATGCCTCCATTCCTTAAGTGCCAAAATTATGGCCAGTAATTCCTTGTCGCCAATTTCATAATTGCACTCCGCTGGAGACAATTTCTTAGAGAAGAAACCACACGGGTGCAAGGAACCATCAGGCATGGGACGTTGAGACAAGAGGACACCTACTCCAGTCTCAGACGTATCGACCTCAAGAACGAAAGGCAGGACAGGGTTAGGATGAGCCAGAACTGGAGTGGCAGCAAAGGCAGTCTTAAGACTATCAAAGGCCTTAATGGCAGTAGGTGATCATTCTCTTTACGGGTCATGTCTGTAATAGGTTTGACCAAGGAAGAAAAGTTTTTAATAAACTTTCTATAGTAATTGGCGAACCCCAAAAAACGTTGAATAGACTGAAGACTAACTGGGCGAGGCCACTGCAGAACTGCAGATAACTTGTCAAGATCCATGGAGAACCCTGCAACGGAGATAACATAACCTAGGAAGGTTACTTGAGTCTGATGGAACCTACATTTCTCGAGTTTACAAAACAGGCCGTTCTCACGTAGTCTATGAAGAACCCGTGTAACATCAGAACGATGAGCCTCAAGTGTGGGTGAGTGTATGAGGATGTCGTCTAAGTACACCACAACACACTGTTGCAACATATCTCGTAGGACATCATTAATAAATTCCTGAAAAACAGCAGGAGCATTACATAGGTCAAAGGGCATTACAAGATACTCATAATGCCTGCTCCTGGTGTTAAATGCTGTTTTCCATTCGTGGCCCTCATTAATCCTAACGAGATTGTACGCTCCTCTCAAATCAAGTTTAGTAAAGACCGTAGCTCCCTTGAGGTGGTCAAAGAGTTCTGTAATAAGCGGAATAGGGTAAGCATTCTTAATGGTAAGACGATTAAGACCCCTATAATCGATACATGGTCTTAACTCGCCACCCTTTTTCTTCACAAAGAAGAAGCCAGCCCCTGCAGGAGAGCAAGATTTGCAGATGATCCCCCGCGACAGAGCATCGGCAACATACTCCTCCATAGCACAATTCTCTGCAACAGACAGAGGGTACACCCGGCCCCGAGGAGGAATGGCTCCGGGTTGCAGGTCTATGGCACAATCGTAAGACCGGTGAGGAGGCAACGTACCGACACGCACCTTGTCAAACATGTCTAGGAACTCTCGGTACTCCTCTGGCAATTGAGAAACTGAAGAAGTGCACAAGACTTTAACTGGTTTCCGAAGACAAGTGGAAATACATTGCGGGGACCACAGCAAAATTTCGGACCTGCGCCAGTCGAGACTGGGATTGTGTTTTTGGAGCCAGGGATAACCCAGAATAACCAGAAAGTGCGGAGAGTTTATCACCTGAAACTGGAGGGTTTCAAAATGGAGAGCCCCAACAGCCATGGACAACGGAGCAGTTTCGGAAGTAATGAGTGTGGGCTGAAGGGGCCTGCCATCAATGGCCTCAATAGCAAGCGGAACAGACTCAGGCAAAACAGGAATAGAGTGCTTTGATACAAAAGCACTGTCAATGAAATAGCCCGCAGCACCGGAGTCAACAGGAGCCTGGGTGACTATGGAGGAGTCCACCCAGGAAAGGACAACCGTGACCAAAGGTTTCTCCTTAAGTGGTTCCGGGGACGAGGATAAACCACCCAAGGTCTGCCCCCGACAGGACCTTAGGTGTGAGCGTTTCTCGGCCATGTAGGACAAGACTTTAATAGGTGAACCTTTAACCCACAATAGAGACAGAGCCCCTCCCTCCTCCTAAAGGCCCTCTGCCGCGGAGAGGCGCGTGAATCCCAGCTGCATCGGCTCAGCAGTACCTGGTGACTCGGGACCAGGAGGCATGGAAGGAGAGGGAGGCATGGGTGGGAACAAACAAGTAGGAGACAACGGAACAGGAGGCTTTCGCAAGCGCTCCTTGAAAGAGGGCCTCTCTCTGAGTCTGATGTCAATTAGGATAAAAAAAGACACCAATGCCCGAGATCCTCTGGTAAATCTCTGGCAGCAACTTCATCTTTAATCGCATCAGAGAGCCCATGAAAGAAGGCAGCAACAAGGGCTTCATTGTTCCAACCTACCTCTGCGGCAAGCGTACGGAACTCAATAGCATACTGAGCAACAGATCTTGTACCTTGCTGAATGGACATGAGTCGTTTAGCAGCAGAGGAGGAGCGAGCCGGAACATCAAATACCCTTCGAAAGGAGGCCACAAATTCAGGGTAATTTGAAATCACAGGTTTATTAGTCTCCCACAAGGGATTAGCCCAGGCAAGAGCTGTGTCAGAGAGTAACGACATGAGAAATCCCACCTTAGCTCTGTCAGAGGGAAACGCCAGAGGTAACATCTCAAAGTAAATGCCCACCTGGTTCAAAAACCCTCTGCACTGAATAGGATCGCCTCCATATCGCTGAGGTAGAGGTGCAGAACCAGACATGCTCCTGGTAGGCATAGGTGCAGCAGCGGAAACAGGAGCAGCCATAACTTGCAGGACACTTTGGTCCAAATGTGCAGTGCGAGTCAGCAGGGTTTGCAGGGCTAGTGCAAATTGATCCAAGCGGTGATCCTGTACATCCATCCTGGAAATGATGGCAGGTAAAGGTGGATTATTAGCACCATCAGGATTCATGGCCTTTGCATAATGTCAGGGTGCCAGGAATCAGACTGAGACGAGAAGTGCAAAAATAATCACACCTTTATTAATAGCAAAAAATAATAAAAAGTCCACATGTCAAATAACAAGCCAGGAATCAAAACCAGAGCTGGTAGTCAGACGAGCCGAGTCAGGAGCCAAAGCGAATAGTCAGACGAGCTGGAATCAGGAACAAGGAAAACAGCAGAGTCAGGGACAAGCCAGGGATCTGGAACCAGGAAGGACGTCGGGCAGCCAGGTAATACACAGGAACTCTCACAAACAGGTCTGCGACAACGCAAAGGCAAAGCATACTGAACAGAGGCCCTTTAAATAATAAGTGATGACATCACAATTCTGAGACTGCATCCTGTCTCACATGGATGATGCACACCAGACTGGCCATAAAAGGAAGTGCAGGAATTGAGCAGCATCCCCCACAATGCACCATAGTCAGGAAGAGAGGTGAGTAAAATGGCTGCCAGCAGCACATGGCAAACACAACAGGGAAATAACCCTGACAATGGCTTATTTTAATGTTTACATTTGGGTGTATCATTCTGTTCACAAATACAAGTGGTCATAGTTCAGATATCTTGTTTTAAGTTTCATTTGTGATTGCAATTTAGTTGTATATTATACATAAAATTGCCCAGAATCATATAAACATTGTTAATTGAATTCATCCCACAAAATTATATTAACTATGTCATTGATTAATGGAAAAAAAAGCTGTCTTCAAACAAATTAGACAGTCATAATGAACACTAAATCAATAAACCACCTTGTTCACTTTGACTGTAAGATTTTTTGTTTCCATGTATATTTATGAATTTCTTTACATTTATCAGATATGAAAATGACTATTAGTTTGCCTACCAGTGTTTTTGACGGTTTAAAATAGCATACAAAATGAAGCTATTTTGCATTATATTGGGATTATGAATTTTAATGGGGAATTCTAAAATGACTGGAAAACACTTCATTGTATTGTATACTATAATATGTGCAGTATATGCTGTGTTCCCTAAGGCTGCTTTTGTATTGTTTATGCAAAAACTGAGCTCCAAGCATTAAACAGTACGGCTGGGGAAGAGGGTTTTCAGCTTCCATTTTGCTGTAGGTTTATAAACATCCTCATTGTATTTTACAAAAGTACTAATTTGTTTTTCTGGTGTTAAGCATGACCTTACCTCTATATTCATTTAACCTTCAGCAACTTGCTAGTTTTTATGAGAATGTCATCAGGATCTCAGAGTATATTTCTAAGCTAAACTCTAACCCGATGATATAAAATAATTGTTTTGCTCATGCAACTTGTGATTTACACAGCCACAACATACAAAAAAAGATGTATTTATAAACACAGACTTCTCTGTTTAAAGTGAATGTCAATTTACCCTGTTACGATGCCTCCTAAGCATTTGTTTAGTGTCTATTATTGAAACCGCCACATTTATTTTTAAAAAATCAAGCATTTATTTTATATTTATCCAACAAATTTGATGCCATTTTCACTCCGACTCCTCCCAGCCGCCACTTCCAACTCCTGCACAGTATGAGGTATAGATCGGTCCCACCCGCTCTATAAATATCTCTCAAGCATGCTCCCGTTGAGCTATGCAAATGCACATGCAACTGCGCATGCGTTTAAAGCCTATTAAGTACCTTAGCAACAATCAATGAGAGGGCTAGAGAGCATGCCCGACACGTGAATGCGCATCAAGACAGAGTAGGAAATATTGGGTTCAGCGCATGCGCATAACAAGCATGTGACGTTAGAAATAAGGGGTTGAACACCCAGTGGGGAAACAGGGATTGGCAATCGGATGCCGCAAAATATGTCAATCAAAATTCCAATATGGCGGGTGGAGGTTTGGAACTAAGATTGAGAAGATTAAAAGGTATTATTTGGCGATATTACTCATATTTAAAAAAATGATGAATGAAAGTACACCTAATTTGTTTAGAATAATAATGTGGCGTTAACGGATGTCACTAACTTTACATTCACTTTAAAGGGACATTCCAGTCAAAATTTAAATGCACATAGATTTATTACATATTTGAATAGAAACATATTTGCAATATACATGTATTAGCAAAAATGCTTCTAGTAAAAGTTATCACTGTTTTAGTGTTAACATTTTTCTCTGCATGTGCATGTGAAGCATAGCTAGATATTGTCACTGCACCCACATTTTAAATAATGCAGATGCTCAGATAATCAATGGGGCTTGTATAATGTAATCCATTAACAAATTGAGTCATTCCCAGATGGTACAAGCACCTTAGGCTCTCTGACCAAGTGCTGTGTATAAAATGCTGGTGCATGGTTCATACTTAAATACACTTTTGAAACAGCTATAACTTTTATTAGAAGCATTTTAGCTAGCACATGCTTATTACAAAATTGCTTCTCTTCAATACAGAAATGCACCCATGTGGTTTCCAATTTTGGCTGGAATATCCCTTTAAGTTATATATTTTTCATTATAGTATAAAAACATGTCTTCTGTTATAATTAAAGGGATACTAAACCCAAAACTGTTCTGTTGTGATTCAGACAGAGCCTGCAATTTTAAACAACTTTCTAATGTACTTCTATTATCAATTTTTCTTCATTCAACTGGTATATATATTTTTTTTAAAGCAAGTTTGTATGCTTAGGAGCCGGCTCATTTTTGAAGCATTATATGGCAGCAGTTTTTCAATAATGTTATCAATTTAGAAGAGCACTAAATGACTTTATTTACTGCCATGAAGTGCTACAGATGCTTACCTAGGTATCTCTTCAACACAGAATATTATGAACAATAAGCAAATTTGATAGTAGAAGTAAACTAGAAACTAGTCTGTCTGAATCACAAAAGAAAATGTTTGGGTTTCATGTCCCTTTAAGAATTCATTATTGCTTTATAGTATAATATTTCTGAATTCAAAATACTTTTATTCATGTTTATAGGTCAGTAAAATTGTATGATTTACAATATGTTTGGGCTTTATGTGTGTTAAATTTTTTTTATATGTTGTAATACTAATTTTAAAAAGGATTTTGACTGTTTCCAAATACTGAAGGAAGCTGAAAACACAACTTCACTGATTGCAGCATATGGCAAGCTGGAAAACATTATTAAGTGCTGCATAAACAGCATAGTTTATAGTTTTTTTTTTTACTCCATTGCCTCCCTATGAGTTTTAAATAACCTTCTAGTGTTGTAATTTCGCTATTACTTAATGAAAACCCTATAGCTTTGTTAAACCCGTAAGGACCACCGCTCCGGTCCTGTGCCTGTTTCTGCCACGATCTTGCTAACCATGGCGAGATTGTGATATTTCTGCATGCCCCATGAGTGTGGCAGTGCAGAAATAGAAGTGCAAAGAGACTGATGCAGAGAGAGACTCTCTGCTTTGGGTAGCGGTGGTGCCAATCATTGGTGGTGTGGGAGGGTCAAGATGGAGGTGGGTGGGCTGCCCATTGCTGGGGGGGAGGGAGGTACGGGAATGGGCAGGACTATAACGCTGCAAAATAATTTCCATAGTGAGAGATGGAGGGGAGCACTAGAGTGGAGAGAGGGAATTAGAGTGGAGAGAAAAAGATCTCTTGGAGGGGAAGGTGGGGTGAATGAGGGGGCTGCTACACTACAGAATTTTTTAATTATTTTTTTTAAAGTAAATAAATTGATAACTGTATAAAAAACTGGGCACTGACAGACAGCTGCCAGTACCTAAGATGGCAGATACTAGTTAAAGGGGAGAGGGTTAGAGAGTTGTTTATGATGGTTCAGGGAGGTGGGAATAATGTTAAAGAATCTCTACACTACAGCTAAACTTAACCTTATAAGCTACCTGATTAACCCCTTAACTGCCAGGAATTTCAGAAGTGTGGTGTGCAGCGGCAATAAACAACCTTCTAATTACCAAAAAACAATGGCAAAGCCATGCATGTCTGCTATTTCTGAACAAAGGGTATCCCAAATAAGCTTTTTTATCCATTTGTGTTATGACTGCACAAGTGGTATGTAAATCATTTTAGTGAGAACCCTAAAGTTTGTGAAAAAATTAACAATTATTTTAATATGATCGTATTTTGCAGCAAAATGGTGGCATGAAATATACCAAAACAGGCCTAGATCAATACCTTGGGTTGTCTTCTAAAAAATAATATAAAGTTTTCATAGGTAAATAAAAAACAAAACAAGGCTCTGTTTCCCTTTAAATAGAGTGATGGCAAAAATGCTTAAAATTCCCTGGTCTTTGGGGCAAGCTTTAGTTTAAAATGCCTGATCCTTAAGGGGTTAAATACTGTTTGACGTTATCTTTTCCAGCAGCCATTTTAATGACTAATTGCCAGCCAAAAAAAAAATAGTGCTAAAAATTCTTGAGAAAGAAATAAAAGTGTTAACTCATACTTGGCCAAAATGACTTAATATACTGGGGGATATTTATCAAAGCGTCAACCGAAAATACGCTTTAATTCCACATTGCAATTGTCGTGAGATTGATCCGCCGTAGTTATCAAAGCGTCAAGATTGGCAAATGTTGAAATTTGTGACGTAACATACGATCCTGCGATCTCAATCCAACGCAAATCAATGCGAGTTGAAAACCCGTGGAATTTGAGCGAAATCGTGTTCATTTGCCCGCTCCTATTTGACATTATTTGAAGCTCTCACGAAGTTATCAAAATTTCTACAGTTATGCTTGCGTCTTTTCCTGGTTTTCTATCCGCCACCCTTCAGGTCACGGATGCCATAGAACTCAATAGGAGTCTGAAAACACAGAAAGCTTCGATGCTGCAAGAGAATGAAGTATATTACATAATAAAAGTAAATTAGAAACTTTATTAAAATAATATACCCTTTCTAAATCAAACAATATTATTTCTCCACATTTGGTGCACTAGTAGATATAGGGATAAAAATGAAAAATACATTACTACTGATGGATTATGCTACAACTTTGTCTCTCATTACAAATCAAGGGGACAATATTTGGTGAAAAGTTTTGCCTCAAACTTGTCGCACTAATAGATATAGAGTTAAAAATGAAATAAATACACAACATAATATAGCTAACTTCCTTTTTATTTGTTTGAAAAAATCGATGTGCACCATGTTTAAGCCACGTAATTCAAGTCCCACTCTCCACTTTGCGCCATATTTGATGCAACACTTTTCACACCAATTATGACGCCAACTCCGAAACAACCCACACACTAGCCAATCACAATAGATAAATGTGTTCAGGCACCAATTAGCAGCTAGCTCCCAGTAGTGCATTTACATTTTTACTTTTCTATCCCTTTAAAATATCCATAGATTGCAAATAAATACATATGATACTCTGATTACGTTATATTTGCAATTATTCCTGCTCAGAATAATAATACATTTACAATATATAAATATATTGGTATAAATAAACACAGATATATGACAGACAACATTGTTTAGAACCAAGGGACATGTAAATATGCTTGCAAAAGATTTCTGACATAACACACACACATATATATATATATACACAGTATATATGTATATATATATATATATATATATATATATATATATATATATATATATGTGTGTGTGTATATACATACTAAAATATGTATGTCCAATTTTAAAAAGAATTCTAATAATTCACTCTCCACTTTGCACCAAATATGTCGCTACTTGCTATATTTGCAATTAGTCCTGCGCAGAAAAAGAATACATTTACACTATATACAATAATGTGCTAAAGAGAAATGTGCTTGTTCATGGACAGTAATGAAATGGTATAAATAAAGTTGGGAAAAACCCAAATAACCGCGACTTTGATGACTGTTTTTTAACACCAGTCCGATACTCTTCGCACCGTACTTCACGCCTGTGTTTTTGATGGCTTTTTTGATAAATAAGGAGATCGTATTCAGATCCGCGGTCGCGATATTTGGCAATGTTTGGAGATTTTTGGCGAGCGTGTTGACGCCCATGAATGCAACATAGTTGACGCTTGATAAATATCCCCCACTGTATATCACTTTCTAAGAATTTACAAAAGCTCCTACAGTTAAAATAGGTAACTATGTATGACAGATCACCTTCGGGTGCAAATTATATTATGTGCATTTGCTATTGCATTTTAATGATGGTTGGATAGATATGTCAGCAGAAATTATTTTATTACTGTCTTAAGTAATGTTCAGAGTTACTTTTAGAACATTTCAGCTGAGGTAATGAGTTGAAATGTCCTGGAAGTAATTGCTGCAAGCATTGAAGAGATGAGAATATAACTACGGCTGACAAGTGGGAATTCTAAGTGGACTGAACTTGTCAATTCCTTACTAAAAAAAAAAGGGCATTCAAAGTAAAATGATGCACTTCTGAAGTAGAATATAAGTCTTTATATAGTTAAGTTATAAGTCTGTTCCCTTTCTTCTGTCAGATGTCCTGAAGGCAGATCTTTTGCTCTGCATCTTAATACAGCACAATTCAAATTCATTCAATAGCCTTGATAAATGAGCGTACACATTGATGTCTATGGATACAAAAGACTGAAATCATTTTTTTTAACAGAGGAAAAATTAAATCAGTTTGTACTTTTTTCTATAAAATACACATTTCATTAAATATTTCGAATAAATATATAGTGAAATTATGGAATGATAACAATAGAGAAATCACTGTTAACCAACTAGAAAGTTTGGAGATAAAACCCGCTAGTAAAATTCTATTGTCATTGAAGACTTTTATGCAGAACACTCTAGAGTAGACTTATTAAAGTATATTTACATACAAGAATATATGTTGCAGGAAAAAAACTAATTACAAAAAGATTATATTCATGATAGAAGTTTGCATTGTGCATGCAAAGTTAAATTAATTTGAAATCAAAATGTGCATATCCACATTTAGAAAAGGTCACCCCTGCAGTCCTTACTACAATTAAGATGTGTATACTAGAAAGTCCAAAAACTGTAAATAAACACAAACTGCATGTTATCCACCTGAAAGAAATGACTTTGGATTATAGCAAACTTGAAATAGATCTATTGCTTGATAATAATCTGCATTTTAAAAGCTGCAGATGAGCAAGTTTCAATATTGATGCTATCACAATCAGCCATATTCATTTTCTATTGGAAACATTTTTGTATTATTCTTTTGGTGAAAAATGGTTCTGTACCTAACATGTGTCAGTCCTGTTTTACTGGTCACAACCCAAATTCTAGATTCTTAAAGGAATAGTCTAGTCAAAATTAAACTTTCATGGTTTAGATAGAGCATGCAATTTTAAACAACCTTCTAATTTATTCCTATTATGAATTTTTTTTTTGTTCTCTCAATATCTTTATTTAAATGTAAGTGTAGGAGCTGGACCATTCTTGGTTCAGCACCTGGGTAGCGCTTGCTGATTGGTGACTACATTAAGACACCAATCAGAAAGCTCTACCCGATCAAATACGATCGGGTTGATTGACACCCACTGCTAGCGGCCGATTAGCCGCAAATCTGCTGGGGGTGGCATTGCACCAGCAGTTCAGCAATACTTTAATTGCGTTTGTAATGTCCGTCGCCATTGGCAGTGGTGCGCGCTTCCTCAATGGAATGTTGGCAGCGCGAGGCAGCCAACAGAATGTTGGCTGTGTGCGCAGCCAAAAGAATTGGATTCTTTCACCACCCTGCCATTTTTGGAATCTATCGGGATTCAGCAAAGGCAAATGGAGCATTACACAAAAATAAAAAAAACACCGCCCGCACGATTATTAACTATTTAATAGCTTACCTAGCTAAAATAAAGAGAAATTTACCTGTAAAATAAAAACTAACCTAAGTTACAATTACACCTAACACTACACTATACTTTAATAAATTATTCCTATTTAAAACTAAATACTTACCTGTAAAATAAACCCTAAGATAGCTACAATATAATTAATAATTACATTGTAGCTATCTTAGGATTTATATTTATTTTACAGGTAACTTTGTATATATTTTAGCTAGTTAGAATAGTTATTAAATAGTTATTAACTATTTAATAACTACCTAGCTAAAAGAAGTACAAAATTACCTGTAAAATAAATCTTAACCTAAGTTACAATTAAACCTAACACTACACTATCATTAAATTAATTAAATAAATTAACTACAACTACAATTAAATACAATTACATTAACTAAAGTACAAAAAATAAAAAAAGCTAAGTTACAAAAAATAAAAAAAATAAGTTACAAACATTTAAAAAATATTACAACAATTTTAAGCTACTTACACCTAATCTACGCCCCCTAATAAAATAACAAAGCCCCCCAAAATAAAAAAATGCCCTACCCTATTCTAAATTAAAAAAGTTCAAAGCTCTTTTACCTTACCAGCCCTCAAAAGGGCCTTTGGCGGGGCATGCCCCAAAGAAAACTGCTCTTTTGCCTGTAAAAGAAAAATACAACCCCCCCCAACATTAAAACCCACCACCCACATACCCCTAATCTAACCCAAACCACCCTTAAAAAAACCTAACACTACCCCCCTGAAGATCATCCTACCTTGAGTCGTCTTCACTCAGCCGAGCAGCGATGGAACCGAAGAGGAGATCCGGAGCGGCAGAAGTGATCCTCCAAGGGGCGCTCAAGAAGTCTTCCATCCGATGAAGTGATCCTCCAAGCGGCGCTGAAGAAGTCTTCCATCCAATGAAGTGATCCTCCAAGCGGCGCTGAAGAAGTCTTCAATCCGGGCGATGTCATCTTCCAAGCGGGGTCTTCAATCTTCTTCTTCAGGATCCATCTTCATTTCGCCGATGCGGAACATCCTTCTTTCCCGACGGACTACAGACGAATGAAGGCTCCTTTAAGGGACGTCATCCGAAATGGCGTCCCTTCAACTCCGATTGGCTGATAGGATTCTATCAGCCAATCGGAATTAAGGTAGGAAAAATCTGATTGGCTGATTGAATCAGCCAATCAGATTGAGCTCGCATTCTATTGGCTGATCGGAACAGCCAATAGAATGCAAGCTCAATCTAATTGGCTGATTGGATCAGCCAATCGGATTGAACTTCAATCTGATTGGCTGATTCAATCAGCCAATCAGATTTTTCCTACCTTAATTCTGATTGGCTGATAGAATCCTATCAGCCAATCGTAATTGAAGGGACGCCATCTTGGATGACGTCCCTTAAAGGAGCCTTCATTCGTCGGTAGTCCGTTGGGAAAGAAGGATGTTCTGCGTCGGCGGAATGAAGATGGATCCTGAAGAAGAAGATTGAAGACCCTGCTTGGAAGATGACATCGCCCGGATTGAAGACTTCTTCAGCGCCGCTTGGAGGATCACTTCATCGGATGGAAGACTTCTTCAGCGCCGCTTGGAGGATCACTTCATCGGATGGAAGACTTCTTGAGCGCCCCTTGGAGGATCACTTCTGCCGCTCCGGGTCTCCTCTTCGGTTCCATCGCTGCTCGGCTGAGTGAAGACAACTCAAGGTAGGATGATCTTCAGGGGGGTAGTGTTAGGTTTTTTAAGGGGGGTTTGGGTTAGATTAGGGGTATGTGGGTGGTGGGTTTTAATGTTGGGGGGGTTGTATTTTTCTTTTACAGGCAAAAGAGCAGTTTTCTTTGGGGCAAAAGGCCCTTTTAAGGGCTGGTAAGGTAAAAGAGCTTTGAACTTTTTTAATTTAGAATAGGGTAGGGCCTTTTTTTTATTTTGGGGGGCTTTGTTATTTTATTAGGGGGCTTAGATTAGGTGTAAGTAGCTTAAAATTGTTGTAATATTTTTTAAATGTGTGTAACTTATTTTTTTATTTTTTGTAACTTAGCTTTTTTTATTTTTTGTACTTTAGTTAGTTTATGTAATTGTATTTAATTGTAGTTATTTGTAGTTAATTTATTTAATTAATTTAATGATAGTGTAGTGTTAGGTTTAATTTTAACTTAGGTTAGGATTTATTTTACAGGTAATTTTGTATTTCTTTTAGCTAGGTAGTTATTAAATAGTTAATAACTATTTAATAACTATTCTAACTAGCTAAAAATAAATGCAAAGTTACCTGTAAAATAAATATAAATCCTTAGGCCTAGATTTGGAGTTTGGCGTTAGCCGTGAAAACCAGCGTTAGAGGCTCCTAACGCTGGTTTTGGCCGCCCGCTGGTATTTGGAGTCAGTGATTAAAGGGTCTAACGCTCACTTTTCAGCCGCGACTTTTCCATACCGCAGATCCCCTTACGTCAATTGCGTATCCTATCTTTTCAATGGGATCTTTCTAACGCCGGTATTTAGAGTCGTTTCTGAAGTGAGCGTTAGAGCTCTAACGACAAAACTCCAGCCACAGGAAAATAGCAGTAGTTAAGAGCTTTCTGGGCTAACGCCGGTTTATAAAGCTCTTAACTACTGTACCCTAAAGTACACTAACACCCATAAACTACCTATGTACCCCTAAACCGAGCTCCCCCCACATCGCCGCCACTCGATTAAATTTTTTTAACCCCTAATCTGCCGACCGCCACCTACGTTATACTTATGTACCCCTAATCTGCTGCCCCTAACCCCGCCGACCCCTGTATTACATTTATTAACCCCTAACCTGCCCCCCACAACGTCGCCCCCAGCTACTTAAAATAATTAACCCCTAATCTTCTGACCGCAAAGCGCCGCCACCTACGTTATCCCTATGTACCCCTAATCTGCTGCCCCTAACACCGCCGACCCCTATATTATATTTATTAACCCCTAATCTGCCCCCTCAACGTCGCCGACACCTGCCTACACTTATTAACCCCTAATCTGCCGAGCGGACCTGAGCGCTACTATAATAAATGTATTAACCCCTAATCCGCCTCACTAACCATATAATAAATAGTATTAACCCCTAATCTGCCCTCCCTAACATCGTCGACACCTAACTTCAATTATTAACCCCTAATCTGACGACCGGAGCTCACCGCTACTATAATAAATGGATTAACCCCTAAAGCTAAGTCTAACCCTAACACTAACACCCCCCTAACTTAAATATAATTTACATCTAACGAAATAAATTAACTCTTATTAAATTAATTATTCCTATTTAAAGCTAAATACTTACCTGTAGAATACATCCTAATATAGCTACAATATAAATTATAATTATAATATAGCTATTTTAGGATTAATATTTATTTTACAGGCAACTTGGTAATTATTTTAACCAGGTACAATAGCTATTTAATAGTTACCTAGTTAAAATAATAACAAATTTACCTGTAAAATAAATCCTAACCTAAGATATAATTAAACCTAACACTACCCTATCAATAAATTAATTAAATAAACTACCTACAATTACCTACAATTAACCTAACACTACACTATCAATAAATTAATTAAACACAATTCCTACAAATAAATACAATTAAATAAACTAGCTAAAGTACAAAAAATAAAAAAGAACTAAGTTACAAAAAATAAAAAAATATTTACAAACATAAGAAAAATATTACAACAATTTTAAACTAATTACACCTACTCTAAGCCCCCTAATAAAATAACAAAGCCCCCCAAAATAAAAAATTCCCTACCCTATTCTAAATTAAAAAAGGTAAAAGCTCTTTTACCTTACCAGCCCTGAACAGGGCCCTTTGCGGGGCATGCCCCAAGAATTTCAGCTCTTTTGCCTGTAAAAAAAAACATACAATACCCCCCCCAACATTACAACCCACCACCCACATACCCCTAATCTAACCCAAACCCCCCTTAAATAAACCTAACACTAAGCCCCTGAAGATCTTCCTACCTTGTCTTCACCATCCAGGTTCACCGATCCGTCCTGAAGAGCTCCTCCGATGTCCTGATCCAAGCCCAAGCGGGGGGCTGAAGAGGTCCATGATCCGGTCAAAGTCTTCATCCAAGCGGGGCAGAAGAGGATCTTCCATCCGATTGAAGTCTTCATCCAAGCAGCATCCATCCGGAGCGAAGCGGCAGGATCCTGAAGACCTCCAGCGCGGAACATCCATCCGGCCCGACGACTGAACGACGAATGACTGTTCCTTTAAGGGACGTCATCCAAGATGGCGTCCCTCGAATTCCGATTGGCTGATAGGATTCTATCAGCCAATCGGAATTAAGGTAGGAATTTTCTGATTGGCTGATGGAATCAGCCAATCAGAATCAAGTTCAATCCGATTGGCTGATCCGATCAGCCAATCAGATTGAGCTTCAATTCTATTGGCTGATCGGAACAGCCAATAGAATGCGAGCTCAATATGATTGGCTGATTGGATCAGCCAATCGGATTGAACTTGATTCTGATTGGCTGATTCCATCAGCCAATCAGAAAAATCCTACCTTAATTCCGATTGGCTGATAGAATCCTATCAGCCAATCGGAATTCGAGGGACTCCATCTTGGATGACGTCCCTTAAAGGAACAGTCATTCGTCGTTCAGTCGTCGGGCCGGATGGATGTTCCGCGCTGGAGGTCTTCAGGATCCTGCCGCTTCGCTCCGGATGGATGCTGCTTGGATGAAGACTTCAATCGGATGGAAGATCCTCTTCTGCCCCGCTTGGATGAAGACTTTGACCGGATCATGGACCTCTTCAGCCCCCCGCTTGGGCTTGGATCAGGACATCGGAGGAGCTCTTCAGGACGGATCGGTGAACCTGGATGGTGAAGTCAAGGTAGGAAGATCTTCAGGGGCTTAGTGTTAGGTTTATTTAAGGGGGGTTTGGGTTAGATTAGGGGTATGTGGGTGGTGGGTTGTAATGTTGGGGGGGGTATTGTATGTTTTTTTTTACAGGCAAAAGAGCTGAAATTCTTGGGGCATGCCCCGCAAAGGGCCCTGTTCAGGGCTGGTAAGGTAAAAGAGCTTTTACCTTTTTTAATTTAGAATAGGGTAGGGAATTTTTTATTTTGGGGGGCTTTGTTATTTTATTAGGGGGCTTAGAGTAGGTGTAATTAGTTTAAAATTGTTGTAATATTTTTCTTATGTTTGTAAATATTTTTTTATTTTTTGTAACTTAGTTCTTTTTTATTTTTTGTACTTTAGCTAGTTTATTTAATTGTATTTATTTGTAGGAATTGTGTTTAATTAATTTATTGATAGTGTAGTGTTAGGTTAATTGTAGGTAATTGTAGGTAGTTTATTTAATTAATTTATTGATAGGGTAGTGTTAGGTTTAATTATATCTTAGGTTAGGATTTATTTTACAGGTAAATTTGTTATTATTTTAACTAGGTAACTATTAAATAGCTATTGTACCTGGTTAAAATAATTACCAAGTTGCCTGTAAAATAAATATTAATCCTAAAATAGCTATAATATAATTATAATTTATATTGTAGCTATATTAGGATGTATTTTACAGGTAAGTATTTAGCTTTAAATAGGAATAATTAATTTAATAAGAGTTAATTTATTTCGTTAGATGTAAATTATATTTAAGTTAGGGGGGTGTTAGTGTTAGGGTTAGACTTAGCTTTAGGGGTTAATCCATTTATTATAGCAGCGGTGAGCTCCGGTCGTCAGATTAGGGGTTAATAATTGAAGTTAGGTGTCGACGATGTTAGGGAGGGCAGATTAGGGGTTAATACTATTTATTATAGGGTTAGTGAGGCGGATTAGGGGTTAATACATTTATTATAGTAGCGCTCAGGTCCGCTCGGCAGATTAGGGGTTAATAAGTGTAGGCAGGTGTCGGCGACGTTGAGGGGGGCAGATTAGGGGTTAATAAATATAATATAGGGGTCGGCGGTGTTAGGGGCAGCAGATTAGGGGTACATAGGGATAACGTAGGTTGCGGCGGTTTACGGAGCGGCAGATTAGGGGTTAAAAAAAATATGCAGGGGTCAGCGATAGCGGGAGCGGCAGATTAGGGGTTAATAAGTGTAAGGTTAGGGGTGTTTAGACTCGGGGTACATGTTAGAGTGTTAGGTGCAGACGTAGGAAGTGTTTCCCCATAGGAAACAATGGGGCTGCGTTAGGAGCTGAATGCTGCTTTTTTGCAGGTGTTAGGTTTTTTTTCAGCTCAAACAGCCCCATTGTTTCCTATGGGAGAATCGTGCACGAGCACGTTTTTGAGGCTGGCCGCGTCCGTAAGCAACTCTGGTATCGAGAGTTGCATTTGCTGTAAAAATGCTCTACGCTCCTTTTTTGGAGCCTAACGCAGCATTTGTTTGAACTCTCGATACCAGAGTTAAATTTATGGTGCGGCCAGAAAAAAGCCTGCGGAGCGTTAACAGCCCTTCTACCGCAAAACTCCAAATCTAGGCCTAAGATAGCTACAATATAATTATTATTTATATTGTAGCTATATTAGGGTTTATTTTAAAGGTAAGTATTTAGTTTTAAATAGGATTAATTTATTTAATAAGAGAAATATTATTTAGATTTATTTAATTAATATTTAAGTTAGGGGGGTGTTAGGGTTAGGGTTAGACTTAGGTTTAGGGGTTAATAATTGTATTACAGTGGTGGCGGTGTAGTGGGGGGCAGGATAAGGGTTAATAAATGTATTATAGGTGGCGACGGTGTCGGGGGGGCAGATTAGGGGTTAATAGGTTTAATATAGGTTGCGGCGGGATCCTGGAGCGGCGGTTTAGGGGTTAAACTATTTATTTAGTTGCGGTGAGGTGCGGGATCAGCAGGATAGAGGTTAATAACTTTATTATAGAGGGCGGCGGTATGGGGGGGGCAGGATAGGGGTTACTAGGTTTAATGTAGGTTGTGGCGGTGTCCAAGAGTGGCGGTTTAGGGGTTAATACATTTATAAGAGTTGCGGCAGGGTCTAGGAGAGGCAGTTTAAGGGTTACTAACTTTATTGAGTTGCGGCAGGCTCCGGGGGCGCCGGTATAGGGGGTAGAACAGTGTAGTTTAGTGTGGGTGCTTAGTGACAGGCTAGCAAGAAAGCTGTAAAAAAGCCGAAGAGCAGCGAGATCGGATGAGTGATAACTTTCACAATCTGCTGCTCATCGCCCCGTACTTGGTGAGCGTTTTTTGACAGCTTTTTTGATAACTTAGGCGAATTTTTGCAGGTCCGCGGCGGCGATGTGAGGCGAGCTTAGGCGGGCGTATTGAGCCGGCGAAGGCAGGAAAAGTAGACGCGTTGATAACTACCCCCCTTAGTGTTAGGGTTTTTTGAATATTTTTTTTTTTTTTAGATCAGGGATGGGCAGCAAAAGATCTGAATGCCCTTTTAAGGGCAATGACCACACAAATGCCCTTTTCAGGGCAATGGATAGTTTAGGTTTTTTAGTATTAGGTTTTTCATTTTGGGGGGTTTGGTGGGTGGGGGGTTTTACTTTTAGGGGGTCTTAGTATGTTTAATTCTTAAAAGAGCTGTTACACTTAGGGCAATGTCCTACAAAAGGCCCTTTTAAGGTCTATTGGTATCTTATTATTAGATTAGGTGATGTGTTTTTTTGGGGGGGGCTTTTTTATTTTCATAGGGATAAGGTTATATAATTTTGTTTTTTTATTTTCTATAATATTAGATTTTTTTATTTTCTGTAATTTTAGCTTAATTTAAACTTAGGTTTAATTTTTTAATTTTTGTGGGTTAGACAGGTTTATTTTTATTTATTTTATTTTTTTACATTAGGGATGGGCAGCAAAAGAGCTGAATATCCTTTTAAGGGCAATGCCCATACAAATGCCTTTTTCAGAGAAATGGATAGTTTAGTTTTTTTAGTGTTAGGTTTATTTATTTTGGGGGGGTTAGATGGGTGGTGGGTTTTACTGTTAGGGGGGACTTAGAATTTTTGGTAACTGCAAAAGAGCTGTTTAATTTAGGGCAATGCCCTACAAAAAGCCCTTTTAAGGGCTATTGGTACTTTAGTATTAGATTAGGGGGTGTTTTTATTTTGGAGGGCTTTTTTATTTTCATAGGGATTAGGTTTTATTTTTATTTATTGGAGGAGTTTTAGACAGGTTTTTTTTTTTTTTTTTTAGATTAGGGATGGGCAGCAAAAGAGCTGAATGCCATTTTAAAGGCAATGCCCATAAAAATGCCCTTTTCGGGGCAATGGATAGTTTAGGTTTTTTAGTGTTAGGTTTTTTATTTTGGGGGGTTTGGTGGGTGGTGGGTTTTACTGTTAGGGGGGACTTTTTTGTAACTGCAAAAGAGCTGTTTAACTTAGGACAATGACCTACAAAAAACTCTTTTAAGGGCTATTGGTAGTTTAGTATTAGATTATGGGGTGTTTTTCTTTTGGGGGGTATTTTCATAGGGATTAGGTTTAATTTTTTTATTTTTTCTGTAGTTCTATTTTTTATTGTTTTTATTAACAATGCATAGACTAGCCTCTGGGCAGGCTTACCAACTAGTATAACAATAAACATTTAACTTGAGTTATGTCCATAATGCTATCATCCAGAATGCTCTACTAACAACATGAAGCATTGTTCTAACCCTACTTCATCTAATCTCTCTACAGGTAGGCATCTCTTCTGCTCCTTTTATCTGTCTGGTTGCCTCCCCATGTCCCTTGAATCTGTTTATAATACTCTGGTATGCATCTCTTCTGCTCCCTTTATCTGCCTGGTTGCCTCTCCACGTCCCTTTATCTGTTTACAATACTCTGGTATGTATCTCTTCTGAAGTCTGAATCTATGACTTTTCTGTAAATTTCTCATCAATTCCTCTGTACTATTTCAGTGTGCTTTCCCAGCCATTTGTCTCCCTACAATCTAATTTGCAAGTGTGTGTAGCTCCAGTCGAGCTAACTAGTCTGCAGGGCCGTTTCTAGAGAATCTGGCTCCCAGGGCAAAATTCCAAAATGTGCCCCCCTCACAGATTCTAAAGTCCCCCTCCTAGTCCTTGCATGTCACTCTGTCATTTAGAGGTCAGCTACAAAGCAGCAGTGCACTACTGGGACCTAGCTGAACACATATGGTGAGCAAATGACAAGAGACAAATGTTTGTTTTGCTGCCAACCACCAGTTAGCTCCTAGTAGTGCATTGCTGCTGCTATGGATATGTACATATGCTTTTCAACAATGGATACCTAGAGAACAAGAATAATAGAGTTGTCTTAATATTTTTTTAGTGTATCCTGAATTATGAAAGTTTAGTTTTGACTTTCCTATCCCTTTAAATATGTCCTTTTTCTACTACAATGTTGTTTCCAAATATATTGATATTATCTAAAAATATCTTTATATCTTTTACTAATTGCCATTATATTTATACTTTTCTCATAGCTATGCATATTTATTCGTTTAATGCATATCAATCCCTTTAAATTCTCATCCAAAATGGATCTACGTCCAATAGACTTTAAAGTTGAACTTTGCAAAAAAGTCATCAGGTAAGATTTTCTAAAGGATTGCAATATGTCACTGGGTGTATTTGTAACATATTTAGGGGTCTATTACAATTATTTTTAACAAAATTCACTATTAAAGTCTATGAGATGTTTGCACATAAATAATTTGATAAAGAACTGTAATAGCTGTTTATTTTTCAAATATATTATACACACAGGCAGTAATAGACAGAGATATGCACTCACAAACAGTAATAGACTAACACATGCACTCACAGACAGTAATAGACAGAGACATGCACTCACAGGCAGTAATAGACAGAGACATGCACTCACAGGCAGTAATAGACAGAGACATGCACACACAGGCAGTAACAGACAGAGATATGCACACACAGACAGTAATAGACAGAGACATGCACTCACAGGCAGTAATAGACAGAGATATGCACACACAGACAGTAATTTACTGCCTGTGTGTGCTTAATAAACAGAGACATGCACACACAGGCAGTAACAGACAGAGATGTGCACACACAAACAGTAATAGACAGCGACATGCACTCACAAACAGTAATAGACAGAGACATGCACTCACAGACCGTAATAGACAGAGACATGCAGTCACAGGCAGTAATAGACAGAGATATGCACACACAGACAGTAATAGACAGACACGTGCACACAAAGGCAGCAGGGGCGTATTAACAGATAGGCCAACAAGGCCGGTGTCTAAGCGACAGATTTTGGGGGCGGCATTTTTCCACACTGACACTACACTTGATAATGCTGCTTCAGTGCTTTTAAAAAAAAAATAACTTTGAGCGGGCGGCTTGCCAGGATCACGTGACAACCAGCCAGCTTCCACTATCTGCCGCACATCATGGCTTGAGGAAGTAGGCCAGGCGGCAACGGAGGTGAGATTGAGTAGGGAGCGGGAAGAGAGGAGACAGAGCAGACTGAATCTGATCCAGTGGAGCGGCGGAGACAGTGACTGTGACAGTGAGGACTGTCCATCTGGAGCAACAAACTCAGGTAGGAAACCAACTACTGGCTTGTAACTATGGACGTGGAGGCACTATACACCTCAATTGATCATGACAAAGGAAGCCAGGCAGTAAGATACTTCCTAGATCAAAAATCTGAAGAGAATGAAAATCATAATCAATTTATCATTAACCTGTTGAAATTCGTCTTACAATATAATTTCTTCACATTTGATAATAATTTTTACTTACAAACTCGAGGAACGGCAATGGGGACAGCATGTGCCCCCACATATGCAAATTTGTTTATGGGATGGTGGGAGGCTGAACATGTTTTTACTGAAAACAATTCAAAATATACAGATAATATACCCCTTTGGCTCAGATTTATTGATGACATCTTATTCATATGGGAAGGAACATATGACATCTTACAAGAATTCTTAAATTTATTGAATTCTAATGATTTAAACATCAAACTAACATCGGAAGCTAGCCAAGAAGAAATTGCCTTCCTTGATCTAAAAATTAAGAAAGAAGCAGATGGGAGAATTACAACTGACCTGTATAGGAAGAGAACGGCGACTAATAGCCTATTGCACCAATCTAGTGCACATGCACCCGGAACAATAAGAGGATTACCAACTGGTGAATTCTTAAGAACCAGAAGGAACTGTACAGATTTGAGTACATTCAAAACTCGAGCTAAAGAACTGGAAGAAAGGCTAATCAAGAGAGGATATAGCAAGACGAGTATAAAAAAGGCCAGAAACAAGGCTATGAAAATCAATAGAAGAGAACTATTGACAAAAAAAAGGAAGAAACAGGATAACAAAACAAGATTGATTTTAACATACTCTTCACAAATAAATCAAATCAAAAGTATCATCAACAAGCACTGGCATGTTTTAACTTCTGATCCAGCACTCAAATTCCAACTTGGAGAAAGATCTGAGATAGGATATAGAAGATCAAGAAATATGAAAGATCTACTGACAAAGAGTCATTATACAAGAAAGAGAACCATGACTGCATTCACTCCAGGTTGTTTCAAGTGTGGTACATGCTCCACATGCAAATACATAAAAAAAAACAACACAATTACGGACAGATTCGGATTCACTCATCGTATCAACAACTATATTAGTTGCAATACTAATTTCACAAAGTGAAAACACAATGTAAATGTTAAATGGTTGTCACAAAACTCAAACACAATGCATAAGGACACATCACAAGATTGACAGTAGATGATGATATATTAGAATATAACACAGCACTAGAATAGCATAAGAGCTATTCCATCACTGGGTAATCACTTAGACAGAGCACATTTTAACATTACTGGTCCAAATATAAGGGCCCGAATTAGGGGAAGAGAAAGAAAAGAGAAAAAAAGTACATAAAATTTATAAACATAATCCCAAACATTAGAGGGAGATCCGAAATTTATTAATAAATTAGGTACATAGTAACATTCAATAGGATATTTTAATCCTAAATATCGAAGTACAACCAGAAACAGAAATATATAGCAAGTAAAAATGTTTGTAAATTTAATAAACAATGTTGTATTCTCCTATAATATACAACATCTACAGGACTCCAGGACTCTAGGAGTCATTGTTCTGTGAATTTCACAATAATCAACACTTCTTTAATTTTCACATACACTTTCACGTTCTATTAATTCTCAATAACAAAAAATCCAAAAATATATATTTTTTTAACACAATATTCACTTTTCACAATTCCAATTATTTTATATAATTAATTATTATTTACGATTTTTCTTCCTTGACACAGTTTTTTAGTGTTCACAAATTCACCTGGCAGATCAAGAAAACAAACACAATAGCACCAATAAGATGCACTAACAAAAGCGAATAATAATGTTTTCGTAATGTATATATACATCAATTCAGTAATGGAACAATGGAAATAGATGATTCTTTGACCATTAGGGAATAGACAGGATAAGCATACTTGTCAATATGTGTAAGTTCACCATACTAATTTACACAAAACGGAAAGCCTAACATGAAACAAAAATAAACTTCAGTTAATGGAATATAATTATCCACCTTAACAACCATGAATAAGATAAGGTGATGTCCTCCTTAACAAGTCAAAAACACCACGTAGTAAATGGATCCCAATTGGCGGCCAGGAAATCAATCACGGCCGATCAAACCAATAAGCAAACAATAGAGGCGGGACATCCGATTTGGCACGCATAAATAGGTTCAACCATGGCGGCCCGCCGCCTTTGACAAAGCCTAAACAGGCGAAACGCGTCAGGGGGGTTGTGTGGGACAATGGGGTCCTGCAATTGTTGTATATTTTAATAGAAATCTATCGTATGTAAAGATACCTATCAGTAGTACCGTAATAATTTCTGACGGCCTAGCCGCAAAGGAGGTTGTGGGTGTTTGATCGCACACTAGTGGAGAGTGATCTGTGAGCATAGAGACACAGTATCCACACTCCAATGATATAACTAAAGCTAATCAAAAGAACAGCACGCAGCACTGTCTGTATGCATGGGGGTGAATGATTGAATCGACTTTAGAAAGATACATACTAATTTAACCCAATATGCAAACAGTCTTAGTGAACAAGAATAATTTATACTGTTACAATATATAACGGCTCAGCCACAAAGGAGGTTGTGGGTGTTTGATTGCATGATAGTGGAGAGAAATCTGTGAACCAAAAAATATAGTATCCACACGCTATTGATAAAACTAAAGTTAATCTTAACTACAGTATATAGCACTGTCTGTATGCATGGGGTGAAGGATTGAATATGCATTAGAAAGATACATACTAATCGAACCTAATACGCAAACAGTTACAGTGAATAATAATAATCAACACCGCTACAATAGCTAACGGCTCAGCCGCATAGGAGGTTGTGGCTGTTCGATCGCACAATAGTGGATAGCAATCTGTGAACACAATCTATTGAAATATTTGAATAATGGTACCTAGCACTGTCAGTATGCAAGGGGGTGAATGTTTGAATCTATTCTAGAAAAATACATATTAATTTAACCCAAAAAGTAAACAGTCGCAGTACTAACAATCAATATCGCTATAATATCTAACGGCTCAACCGCAAAAGAGACTGTGGGTGTCTGAGTGCACAATAGTAGAGAGTGATCTATACCAACATTCAATACCGCTATAATATCTAACGGCTCAGCCGCAAAAGAGACTGTGGGTGTCTGATTACATAATAGTAGAGAGTGATTTGTGAATACAGAGACACAGTATTCAAAATCTCTTGATATAACTACAGTCAATCGGAATAATAATACGCAGCACTGTCTGTACGCATGGGGGTAAATGATTGAATCTACTTTATAAAGACATATACCATTTTAACCCAATATGTAAACAATCACAGTGGATTATAATAATCAGTAATACTGCAACCAAAGTTGCCTGATAAACTAGTCCTAATCTTAATGATAGCACACAGAACTGTCCACAAATATTGGGGTTAACAATTCCATTTCAGAATTAATAACGGCAGATTGAAACCTTTATTCAAAAGAGATAAAAATGTTGCAGGTATAATGTGGGTGCGTAACATATGTAGCAATTTGTGTTGCAAATGTACACAAGATGATTAACTGATAATAGTACTTGACATAGATAAATACAGTGCAGACCACGAAATAAACGACCTTACATAAATCATCAAATCCCACAAGTTAGAGCAACCATTTGAATATAAGCTCTATAACCACTAAACACAAACACTGGGCAGACTCAATACTCAGATAAGTTAGAAAGTTGTGAATTAGGGTTTATAATCACCTAAGATCAACACTGGGTAGATTCGATACTCAGATAAGACGTAATGTTGTGCTGAAATATTAAATTTCCTGTATATAAAGATTTTTCTAGCTTTAATTCAACATCCAATCAATTCAGTGTGCACCAACAGAACATATCACTTTACAATAAGTGACAAACCCAAAGTACTCACTCTCCAGGACTAGAGTGTGATCAACAACAAGTTATTACTAATGAACCTTTATAACACCCCAACCCTGATATAAACTACCCACTGAATGGTATCGAAGATACAGTGAGATAAAAAAATACATTAATTGGTATCAGGCCAAATATAGAATAATTGATCTCGCTCAGTATATACCTTTACACGATAGAAGAAATTTTAGATGTTTCTGTGTTTACCCATTTTTTAATATATAACTAATAAAGGTTAAATTTTAATCAGCACTGCCTCTACTCATGTAGTCTGGGCATAGAGTGCTATCCAAGCATTTCTCTTTCAGGGATTCTAGATCCCAATTGTTTGAGGAAACCAACTCAGGTAGCCACAGAGTCACTTGTGACTCGTCAGAGACTCAGGTGCTACTGCTGGCTGTAGATGCTGGCTAGCCAGGCTGGCTGATAGTATATACATATATCATCCAGACTCCAGTGCAAAGGTAACTCAACTGTTAAATGACTGAGTAAATAGTATGCCCCTTGTGACTGTATTATTGTATGCAAAAAACATTTTAGCTTTTTATAGGTCTATTTTTAGGACAATCAAATTAAAAAAATAATAACCCTGGCCATCTATAATGTAAAAAGTAATTATTAAGTAAATAAAAAATAACTTGTCTTATAAAGACTTTAAAACCAGTTCCTGTTTTACTCTACGAGACTTTTCTCTATCACAGGGCTCACAATCATACCACAAGTTTTAAGATTGTCTGGATTTTTGCCTCTCCTCCTGTAAGAGTTTTTTTTTAAAATTATTTGTTAAATATTTCAGCAGAAGACAGAACCAATACTTTTTGATAATTTTATAAATATGTAATGCTTTAAATGCACGTGTATGTTAGGCCATGTATTCTCCTAATAGTTATTGAGCAATAGCTCTGCCTCTCAGCCATGTATTTATATATTACACAACACTCTTGGCATACTTTTGGAATTCATATGATGCCCCTACTATATTTTTTATATACATATGGCCAGGTAAGTTTCTAGAGAACCTAGCTCCCAGGCCAAAATACCAAAATGTGACCCCACAAATCTAAATTGCAGACTTCCTCCTCCTCCTGGACCATCAATGATTTACAGAGTGACAACATTATGTATGGGAGGTTTATAAATTTACTTTTTAAATTTGCAACAGTGCCAGTGAACACCCATTCACTAGAGAACATGGTCTCTTTAATAGGAGCTAAAACAGAAAACCCAGTGGATTCAAAATTCCATCTAGCTTATTTTTCTACCCATAGTAAAAAGAGAGTAGGACGGTCATAAAGGATTAGATTGAGACAATTGAGACTGTGTTGTCACTTGTCACTAATGACGTGCCTAAAAACATTACTCCCTGACCAAAAAAATAATATGGTCAAAAATAACCTTAATCCGGAAAAGGGGGGGGGGTGAGGGGGCAGCAGGTTTCTGAGTGCCTAGTGCAGCACAAAACCTAAATAAGCCAATGACAGGCAGTAATAGACAGAGACATACACACACAGGCAGTAATAGACAGAGACATGCACACACAGGCAGTAACAGACAGAGACATGCACTCACAGGCAGTAATAGACAGAGACATGCACACACATACAGCAATAGACAAAGACATTCACACACAGACAGTAATAGACAGAGACATGCACACACAGGCAGTAATAGACAGAGACATGCACACACAGGCAGGTATAGATAGGCATACACACACAGGCAGTAATAGACAGAGATATTCACACACAGGGAGTAATAGACAGAGACATGCACACACAGGCAGTAATAGACAGAGACATGCACACACAGGCAGTAATAGACAGAGACATGCACACACAGGCAGGTATAGATAGGCATACACACACAGGCAGTAATAGACAGAGACATTCACACACAGGGAGTAATAGACAGAGACATGCACACACAGGCAGGGATAGATAGGCATACACACACACTCAGGCAGTAATAGTCAGATACACACACACAGGCAGGGATAGATAGGCATACACACACTCGGGCAGTAATAGCAGACACACACACACACAGGCAGTGATAGATAGGCATACACACACTCAGGCAGTAATAGCAGAAGCACACACAGGCAGGGATAGATAGGCACACACACACACTCAGGCAGTAATAGCAGACACAAGCGTTCACATGTGGAGTAAATGACACATACACACACCCATCACTATTAAAGGGACATTATACACTAATTTTTTCTTTGCATAAATGTTTTGTAGATGATCTATTTATATTGCCCATAAAGTTTTTTGTTTTTTTTAAATGTATAGTTTTTCTTATTTTTAAATAACATTGCTCTGATTTTCAGACTCCTAACCAAGCCCCAAAGTTTTATAAGAATACCCGGAACAGCCAATAGAATGCGAGCTCAATCTGATTGGCTGATCCAATCAGCCAATCGGATTGAACTTGAATCTGATTGGCTGATTCCATCAGCCAATCAGAATTTTCCTACCTTAATTCCGATTGGCTGATAGAATCCTATCAGCCAATCGGAATTCGAGGGACGCCATCTTGGATGACGTCCCTTAAAGGAACCTTCATTCTTCAGTTGGACGTCAGAAGAAGAGGATAGATCTGCGCTGGAGGTCTTCAGGATGGTGCCGTTCATCGGATGAAGATCGAAGATGCCACTTGGATGAAGATGGTTGCCGGTCCGGATCTCCTCTTCTTCCCGGATAGGATGAAGACTTTGGAGCCTCTTCTGGACCTCTTCAGCCGACGCTTGATAGAAGACTTCAGCCGGATTATGGATCGCCAGCCCCTGCTTGGTCTTGGATGAAGACTTCGGAGCCAGGACGGATCGTTGTGATACCAGGTGTGGTGAAGACAAGGTAGGATGATCTTCAGGGGGGTAGTGTTAAGTTTATTTAAGGGGGGGTTTGGGTTAGATTAGGGGTATGTGGGTGGTGGGTTTTAATGTTGGGGGGGGTTGTATTTTTCTTTTACAGGCAAAAGAGCTGAATTCTTTGGGGCATGCCCCACAAAAGGCCTTTTAAGGGCTGGTAAGGTAAAAGAGCTTCGAACTTTTTTAATTTAGAATAGGGTAGGGCATTTTTTTATTTTGGGGGGCTTTGTTATTTTATTAGGGGGTTTGGAGTAGGTGTAATTAGTTTAAAATTGTTGTAATATTTTTCTAATGTTTGTAAATATTTTTTTATTTTTTGTAACTTAGTTCTTTTTTATTTTTTGTATTTTAGTTAGTTTATTTCATTGTATTTAATTGTAGGTATTTTATGTAATTAATTTATTGATAGTGTAGTGTTAGGTTTAATTGTAGATAATTGTAGTTATTTTATTTAATTAATTTATTGATAGTGTAGTGTTAGGTTTAATTGTAACTTAGGTTAGGATTTATTTTACAGGTAATTTTGTAATTATTTTAACTAGGTAACTATTAAATAGTTATTAACTATTTAATAGCTATTGTACCTGGTTAAAATAAATACAAAATGCCTGTAAAATAAATATTAATCCTAAAATAGCTACAATATAATTATAATTTATATTGTAGCTATATTAGGGTTTATTTTACAGGTAAGTATTTAGCTTTAAATAGGATTCATTTATTTAATAAGAAATAATTTATTTTGTTAGATTTAAATTATATTTAACTTAGGGGGGTGTTAGTGTTAGGGTTAGAATTAGCTTTAGGGGTTAATACATTTATTATAGTAGCGGTGCGATCCGGTCGGCAGATTAGGGGTTAATAAGTGTAGGTAGGTGGAGGCGACGTTGGGGGCGGCAGATTAGGGGTTAATAAATATAATATAGGGGTCGGCGGTGTTAGGGGCAGCAGATTAGTGGTACATAGCTATAATGTAGCTTGCGGTGGTGTACGGAGCAGCAGATTAGGGGTTAATAATAATATGCAGGGGTCAGCGATAGCGGGGTCGGCAGATTAGGGGTTAATATGTGTAAAGCTATGGGTGTTTAGACTCGGGGTACATGTTAGGGTGTTAGGTGCAGATGTAGGAAGTGTTTCCCCATAGGAATCAATGGGGCTGCGTTAGGAGCTGAACGCTGCTTTTTTGCAGGTGTTAGGTTTTTTTTCAGCTCAAACGGCCCCATTGTTTCCTATGGGGGAATCGTGCACGAGCACGTTTTTGAAGCTGGCCGCGTCCGTAAGCACCGCTGGTATTTAGAGTTGCAGTGGCGTTAAATATGCTCTACGCTCCCTTTTTTGGAGCCTAACGCAGCCCTTCTGTGAACTCTAAATACCAGCGGTATTTAAAAGGTGCAGGAGAAAAAAAGCATGCGTAGCTAACGCACCCCTTTGGCCGCAGAACTCTAAATCTAGCCGTAGGTAAATAAATAAATAAAAAAAGCATAATGTCAAAAATATATATTTTTTTATTCAACAGTCCTTAACAGAAAACCTGTTCCTTAGTATGTGGAAATTACCTTTTTAATTAGCTCAGTAAAACTAAAAACATGTACATATCATTATGTAAAGACCATGTATAATTTGTCATATGCATAAAATATCACCTCTTTAGTGACACAGATCAGGGAGATAGGAGACTGTTTTCCTCAGAGTGATTCCTCTCCTTTTTACTTTAAGTTTTAGCTCTAAGTAGTTATTCGGTCTTAACACACCCCCACTGTGATCTTTTTGCTACATTAGTATGATTGACATCCAATGCAGCCAATTAACATAACAGCTTCCTTTCAAATATATATATATATATATATATATATATATATATATATATATATATATATATATATATATATATATATACATATATATATTGTATATATATATATATATATTTATTTATTTTTAATGTATATGCTTGTGATCTGTGTATTTTAACATTTGCTATACCAGTAGTTTATCAAGCACTGCCACTTTAACACAATAAAAAAAAAAATCCAAAAAAATATTAAGGTGCTCCCCACTGCTCCCTAATGCGCCCTGGGCCACTGCCCGGTCTGCCCGCCCCTAGAAACGGCCCTGCTAGTCTGCTTGTAAACAGCTGCCTTGAATCAAATCATTACAACTTTTGATCCCACTGCTACAAACAGCTGAACACTGGCTCTATGAGCCTTGGCACTGTGCGCCCTGTGCTTCTAAGTGGCCCTGTGTTACAAGTGGCAGAGTTAAAGGGACATGAAACCCACATTTTTTCTTTTGTGATTTAGAAAGAGCATGCCATTTTAAACAAGTTTCTTATTTACTTCTATTATCTAATTTGCTTCATTCTCTTGATATCACTTGCTGAAAAGCATATCTAGATATGCTCAGTAGCTGCTTATTGGTTGCTGCACATAGAGGCCTTGTGTGATTGGCTCACACATGTGCATTGCTATTTCTTCAACAAAGGATATCTAAAGAATTGAGCAAATTAGATAATAGAAGTAAATTGGAAAGTTGTTTAAAATTACATGCCCTATATGAATCATGAAAGTTTAATTTTGACTAGACTGTCCCTTTAAAAACTGGAGATAGAAACTGGAGAAGGAAACTGCAGATCCCACTAACAGGAACACCTCACTAACTATACACCTGCACAATGCTCTTCATGTCTTTTCTGCTATTCCTGTCTGCCCTTCTCATAAAATGCACTGCATGTCCCTATAACAATAACCCCCACACTATCCTTATCTCACCCTGTCTTCTCATCAACTACTCTGCCTCCTTAGAAATACTTCCCCATCTAACGCTCCTGTGTCTTATCATTCCCACTCCTACAAGTCTCACTCTCACCTTTTGTCACTCACACTCCTACTACTGCTTGCTACTGGTGGCATCTCTCCTAACCCTGGCTTTGCAGCAATCACCACACTTTTAAACTCTTGCTCAGTCTCCCACAATACAAACTCTAGGTCACGCAATCCAAGTAATCTCATCTCATTAACCCACAGCACTTATCCCTTCTCTTTTCTTGTGCTCTCTGGAATGCTTGCTCTGTCTGTAACAAACTTACAACTGTTCACGACCTGTTTGTTTCTAACGCTTTCAATCTTCTAGCAATTACTGAAACCTGGCTATCTTCTTCTGACACTGCTTCCATTGCTGCTCTCACACATGGTGGACTCCACTTAAGCCACACACCTAGGCCAGGTGAGAGACATGGTGGAGGTGTTGGAATCTTACTCTCTCCATCCTACTCCTATCAGCATCTGCATCCTTGTCCACCTCTCCTTCTCCTCCTTTGAAGTCCATCCACCTGTTCTCCCCCTATTTCTCAGAGTGGCAGTTATCTATTGCCCACTGGACCAACCTCCCAATTCCTTGACAACTTTTCTGCCTGGCTTTCTCACTTTCTCTTTACAAATACACCTGCTCTAATCCTAGGGGACCTCAACATCCCCATTTATAACCGATCTGCCCCTGCTTTCTCTAAACTTCTCTCACTCACAAACTCCTTTGGTCTCTCACAATTTACCCTATTCTCTACTCACTGCGACTGACACTTTATTGATCTGGTATTCTCCTATCTCTGCTCTATCTCTGATGTCACCTATTTCACATTTCAGTCCACCATCTGCTCACCTATAATTTTAGTATACAGGCTAAACCTAATTCTCCCCCTCGCCCCGCACCTGTAGAAATCTGCCAACAAACACACTACCTACAAAAATGCTCCCGTGCTGCTGAACGTGCCTGGAGGAAATATATAAGGAGGGTGGTGCATATAGAACATACACCACACTCCTAGGGGGCGCTAACAATAAGCAGCAAACAGTAAGCAGATATATACAGATAATTAAGAGAATATACAATAAACCTAGCACACTTATATCAGATTATTAGAGATGATATGCTCACAAGTGGACCCAGATGATATTGGTATAATCAAATAACAAAATGTCCGCACAAAGAATAATCCAAAAGAAAGAAGGCAGCTCTCTGTCATAGGACGGTCATCCTGGTGTGGCGTGATCTATAAGAAAAAGAAGCACAGAGGCGCCAATAGGTGCCTGGAGGAAATCCTGATCTGAACCAGATTTCCGCCACTATAAGTTAATTCTTTATTCTTACTCCTCTGCCCTTCACTTAGCCAAGCAAACCTACTTCTCTTCTCTTATATCTACTCACTCCTCAAACCCTAAACGTCTCTTCTCCATTTTCAACTCTCTCCTCTATCCACCTGCACCAGCCCCTTCATCTGCCTTTAGTGCTCAAGACCTAGCAGACTACTTTTTCAACAAAACACTTACCATCCAAAGTAATATCCCAACACAAGACTGCAACCTTCCATCTCTGCCCCCGGTCACCCCCTCCACTACTCTCAGCACCTTCCCCCCAACCACTGAAAATGAAGTGATTTCTGTATTGTCTTCCTCACACCTCACTACCTGCCCACTTGACCCTATCCCTTCACATCTAATACCTTCTCTGTCTCCCCCCCCCCCCTCTTCTACTCCAGTTTCTAACTTTTCTATCACATTATATTATACTAGACTCCAATCTGTCCTTCATACCCCACATCCAATTGACTTCTGTAATAACCTAATTGACCTTCCTCTCTCCCGCCTCTCTCCCCTTCAATCCATCCTAAATGCTTCTGCTAGACCAATCCACCTCTGCCGGCGCTCTGTATCTGCTACACCGCTCTGCTAGTCCCTTTATTGGCTCCCCATTCACAGCAGAATTAACTTCAAAATTCCCACC
This sequence comes from Bombina bombina, assembly GCF_027579735.1. NCBI lineage: Eukaryota > Metazoa > Chordata > Amphibia > Anura > Bombinatoridae > Bombina > Bombina bombina. The sequence continues at coordinate 711,596,989 of NC_069500.1, forward strand.
CTAAGCTACAAAGCCCTTTCCAACACATCCCCCCCCACCTGTTCTCACTCATCAACACATATACTCCACCCCCTAAGATCCAACAATGACCTGCTCCTTGCATCTTCTACCATCACCTCCTCCCATGCTATGCTACAGGACTTCTCTTGTGCGGCACCAACCCTCTGGAATGCACTTTCTCAAGCTGTCAGACTTTCCCCTAACCTCTCCTCCTTTAAAAACTCCCTAAAGACTTTTTCAATCATTGAAGCCTATAAGCAAATCAGTAACAAATAAATTCCACTTGCCTAATAGTTGCCCTCATCTAACTCCACACTAACATCCTTATCACCTTTGCAGTCCCCACCTCCTGTTTCTCAACCTCCTACCAATCAAGATGGTAAGTTCCCACGGGAGCAGGGCCCTCAATTCCCCTTGTATTTGTTTGCTTAATTTTGTCCAGTGTCTTATATTGTATTGTACTGTATTTTTTATCTATATATATATACACTTTGGAACCCTTTCCATTCCTACCAGAAAACATGAAAAAGTTTTAATAAATTTTAATATTTAATAATGTGTTTTACTGTATATGTACTGTAAATATTTTGAATTCCAATGTTCTTCACATAGGGTAAAATGCTCTATGTATTTTTTATTTTTTTAATAGACATTTATATATATATATATATATATATATATATATATATATATATATATATATATATATATATATATATATATAATACAAACAAGAGAATGTTAATCTGCGCTCATGCACTAATACACAGGCAGCAAATTATACTGTATGTCAATATATATAAGAACATGCACTAATGTTTAGTTATTATTACTAATTTCTGTTAATAAGTCTGTTTAGTTATTATTACTAATTTCTGTTAATAAGTCTGAGGAAGAAGGAGACTTTGAAATGAGTCAGGGACATTGTGTATTCTTATGTATTGAGTTATTCGAACTCCTGAGTTGGTTTCCTTCCCGGTGCCTCTTTTTACCTTGTTCTGAGATATTACTGTTATCTGGATGCTTTTACCTTACCTCATTGTGATTGAGGTTATACTTGTGAGTGGTAATTTGACCTATGTGATCTTCATGTTGCAATAAACATTCTTCACTATATGGGGCATTTTTTTCTTATCACATATACCTGCACCTGCATATTGAGATGGGGATTGATACGGAGTGTGTATTGAATTTGAGGAAGTTATACTACCATATTCCAGGATTTGTACGGCTGATCAAGCTCCTCTGGTTCCTATTATCCACAGTCTGGAGACATAAGTGAGTGGGGCACTATTCTGACTAAGCGGCTACTTACCTCATATCGATTGAGGTTACTGGAAGTAAGTGTATGATTATTGGGGTTAACACCCCAGACTACAGTACCATCTTTTTGTCAACAGTCACTTGTTATTCCACATATAAAGGGAGGCGCAGACACCTAGAGCTTGATGATATATTCTTCGCCAGCTCAAACCTTTTTTTTCTCGCTGACACTCACAGGACTGCCCCGGTGCAATGATCCTAAAAAAGGGCCAGTCCCTGCGAGTTGCGAGATGGCTCCTATTAAAAGTAATCAAGCTCGCTGGTTAGCGAAACTTCGCTCCTTAGTGTGAAGTTAGCAGAGAGCAGGGGGTGCACTTTAAAATTAAAATCCTGCAGCCAATATAACCCACATTATGCTGCTTTCTGCAAAGAGCATCTTACATTTGCCTATATTTTAGTATGCATTTGTTTTTCTGTTGGGGTTATAAGTGTTCGTATTGTTTTGACAAAAGCTCGCCACCTTTTAGTTGGCGAGAAAAAACTGATATCTGCAGTGTGAAAATCTTTATAGAATTACGCTGGGATTAGAGAGACAATTTCATATACGCCCACGGAACGCCCATGTTCAGACCATTTTACAAAAAAACAACAATTACACTTTGCATTTTGTATTAATAAATTCAAATTTCTGTGTGATTTTTGCACATCCAGTGTAATACAATTACGACTTACGCTGTGAATATTTAATTTGATTTATTCCTGTGTAAATTACATACTAATTTTACTTTTTTGTTAACATACAATTTTTGGTGAAGACTTTTATTACGAATTTTGTGGGAATAGTTCAAATATTTGTTTTGTATAATGTTTAAAATACGAATTTTGTTGTGCACATTTCATATGAAAATGCAGTATACGCCCATTAGCAAGACACCGTGTTTTCAGGGTAAAAAATGGCTTTAGATCATTCCACCAGGGAAATAGAAGGACTGGCGAGCATTCATTTATAATCTCGCCAGCCCAGAGAGCTTTCAATCATCGAGCCCCTAGTCTTGTTTATATATATATATATATATATATATATATATTATATATATATATATATATATATATATATATACAGTATATATATATATATAGATATATATATAGATATATTTTACAAAAAATGCATTATATATATATATAGTATATATAGTATATTTTTATATATATTTAAATTTAAAAATAAAAATTATACTTTCTTCTATGTGAAGAACATTGGAATGTAAGATATTTATAATGTGGTGTCCTGTTAGTGCGCGAGCGATAAGTGTTAATATGATTGCAAGATCGTAAGTTCCTAAGTTAGTGCACGTCAGCTTTTAAAAGTTTACTTCTAGCAGTGTTATTCTGCGAGTGAAAGCGCTAAATAGCGTACCACTTGCCCATTATCAGTTAATGAAGTAGAATTAAACAGTTCTAATTGTAATGTAACATTACATTTGTAGCAAACATGTTAAGCAAATGCTTATTTGCTATCATAAATTAGTATTCTGATTACCATATTTATGTACAAATGCCCATACAAAGTGTAATTAAAGCTACAGTATATCTTTTAAATTTAACTAATTAAAATGTGAATTTAGCATGAGCAAAAACCTTAACATTTAAATAAGCTGTGTGAACAGCCAAACAAATATCACTCAAAGAGGGACATATTTTAACCAGTCCAAATAGTAATAATAAACAGTGCTCCTTGGTAAAAACAAATATGTTAAATCAAAGTAAACACAACAAGGAACAGATTGTGTGCAAACAACTTTCTTGATTTCTTGAAAAATTAGCACTTAGAAATATTCAGTGTAGCCCCTGCCCTCAGTGTAATAAGAGAATTGATGGAGAATTTTGAAAACCTAAGTTCTGAGTCAGTTCTGAGTATGAGCAAATCACTCCCTGTCATCTTCTCTATTCAGTAGCCTAAAAGTTTAATGATATCAGGGTTAGATAGACCTTCCTACAAAGGCCTTCTTCTCCTTGTAGGGCTCTGAAAGGAAGTAAAATACACTCCACAAATGTAGTGTATAAAAGAAATAAAAGGTAAAATCAGTTTAAATAGATGAACAAACATAATGCAGTGAAAATTCACAGACCAACTTACTTCAGCTGACACACAGCCTTTTGCAACAGGTAGCCTCTGGAAGATAGTTATGTCATTATATTTCTACCCTGTTATTACTAATGTGTGTGTTGTAATATGTATTGGCTATTCTTTTTATTCTTTATTTTAAATGCATATTGGAGCATATTGATGGACCATATAGCTTGCTTGTTTAATGGTTTTATTTTCCTCAATGGATACCTCTCTTATCTCTGTAATTTGTGAATTCCCCTGTGTTTTTTGCCTGTATGAACCCTAGCTCAAATGTCCATAGATACCCCCTCCCTTAACTTTTTTTGCAGGCCAATCTAACACTAATATATCTCTCTCCCCCAGCTGAATTTTATACTGTATTGCCACAGTCTTTAAAGAAAATTCACAGACCAACTTACTTCAGTTGACACACAGCCTTTTGCAACAGGTAGCCTCTGGAAGATAGTTTATGGTAGGGTCTGGGCAGCTGAATTTTAAAGTGTATTGCCACAATCTTTAAAGAAAATTCACAGACCAACTTACTTCAGCTGACACACAGCCTTTTGCAACAGGTAGCCTCTGGAAGATAGTTATCTCATTATATTTCTTCAGAATTCATTGTGGTCAAAGTTCAAGCATACTGGCTCTATGAACGATCACTGTGTATATGTACAATGGTGAAATATATGCACTAAACAAACAAAATTGGCTAAGGCCCAATATTTCTGTGAAAATCTGAACAATAACATATCAAACCCTAGAACGTTTTGGAAACTCGTAAATAACTTTCAAAATCCACCAATCCACTCCCAACCCTCCACTGTCTATGTGGATAACCAAAACCTGCAACTACCCTTAGAAGTAGCAAATGCCTTTAACAATTATTTTGTCGGATGCTCCACCACCCTGATTGACAAACTAATAAATGGCACGCATCCTGAAACTACAAATGTGGATCAGGCCCCACTAAAACAGCAAAGACCCAATATAGAGAAGTTCAATTTTAGACCTGTACCCATCAATGTCCTTAAGAAACACCTTTATAATCTAAAAATGAAAAACCATTCTGGACCTGATCAAATCCCAGCAATGCTGTTGAAGCTCAGTGCGCTGGCAATTGCTAAGCCTGTCACAACCCTAATTAATGAATCCTTGATGTCTGGATACATACCCAAACTCTGGAAAACTGCAAGAGTAGTGCCTATTCTTAAAAGTGGGGAGATAACCTTGGTTTCGAACTATCGCCCTATATCATTCCTCCCAGTATTGTCAAAATTCTTAGAGAAATGCGTCCATATGCAATTATGCGAGTATTACCAACTTTCTAACTATCTGACCCCTGATCAATCAGGTTTTTGACTGAATCACTCCACTACAACTGCCGTCCTAAAAGTTTGCAACGACATCCAAACTGGCATGGAACAAGGAGACCTAACTGGAGCAATTTTCCTTGATTTTGCAAAGGCTTTTGACACAGTAGACCATGACATACTACTGCTCAAATTAAAAAACTCTGGTATTGCTGATTGTCTGTTAACCTGTTTTAGATCATATGTATCGGATCGATCACAGTATGTCTTCATTTCTAACAGTGACTCCCTCCCTCTCCCAGTCATGTGTGGTGTTCCCCAAGGTTCCATTCTCGGCCCCCTACTATTCACATTATTTATAAATGATCTGCCTAATGTCTGCAAATCCTCAACTGTACACATGTACGCAGATGACACAGTAATCTATGCAAACAAATCTGATCTGCCGCAGCTTGAGGCAGTGCTCCAAGACCAGTTCACAGAGGTAGAAAAGTGGATCTCAAAAAACAAACTCTTCCTAAACACTGACAAAACTGTCACAATGATCTTTGGAATGGGTCCTAAATTACACAAATTACAAAATTCCCATCTACGCATCAAAACAAAATCCAATTGCACACTTACCGCAGTCCACTCTTTCAAATACTTGGGTATGTTGTTAGACCCTAATCTATCTTTTGGCCTCCACATAGAAAAACTTGCATCTAAACTTTATCCAAAATTAGGTGCCCTGTACAGAAACAAATCTTGCCTCAGCCCTACAGTAAAGGAAAAGATTCTACAGCAAATGCTGATACCTATCATGGATTACGGGGACGTAGTATATGCAACTGCACCGCAAACTCACCTTAATAAACTTAATACGTCGTTCTGCCACATTGTGACATGCTAAAAGAACTAAACTGGATGACGCTGGAATCCAGACGCACCCTCCATCTTTCCTGCCTTGTGTTTAAGAGCCTTTCTTGGAAGCTCCCACCCTACCTGAGCAGAATGCTCTCCCCGGCTATTCCCACCTCCCATAACCTCCGATCCAATACCAGCACATTATTTAGTCTGCCTCAATACAAAAATAAAGCAGCTCGATCCTCCTTTTCCTACAGAGCACCACAATTATGGAATGACCTCCCCCACACTTTCAAACCTTCCTCAAGCCTAATATCCTTTAAGAGATCCATCTCTACATATCTCAAAACAGAATGCACCTGTCATGGTTGATTTTATATTTCCTACCTGTTCTATGTAAAATGTTTGCATATATTGTGTATTATTATTGTTTTTGAAAAAAATTTTGTACCCTATTGTATCAATGTAATGTTTTGTGGACCCAGGACATACTTGAAAACGAGAGAAATCTCAATGTATCCTTCCTGGTAAAATATTTTATAAATAAATTTCTATTAAGAATAAGCGACTGCTTAGTGACTTTTTTAATACAACAATTAAACTGAATGTTTAACATCCCTTTAAAACATATTTGTGACATTAAAGAATGGCAAAATCCCATTAGAAAAGAAGATAACTGTTTATACTATATTACTATGTTACTATATTTGGATGACTATGAATTTGAAAATGTTTTAAAAAAGACCACAGAGATAATTTCTAATTGGAATACACCCTACATCATTACTGAATCCATGAAAGTTTGATTGACAAGTTACTTAATATAACACACTGACATAGATAGAGAGATATTTTACATGATAAAAAGAAATGGAATAGTAGGAGCTTGTTATATTTTTTTTAAGGAAAAAAGGGGAATTTAATATACGTGAGATAGATAAATGACATGAAAATAAATCAGGATTATGAATGGTTTAAGCTATAAAGAATGAGCTAATTATGTAATATTTCTATAGAAACAGCACTTACAATTAAATTTAATTACATTTTCTAGATGTCAAGTCAATATATGACATCATCAGGCATGCTTACAATATAAATACATTTACAATGAATGCACGGTTACAATAATGATTTGTTCCTCATAATTATAGTTTTGGAATTGACACCAAGGGGCTTTTTGAATGTAAAACCTCTAAATACTATATTAAAGAGAATAAATATATCATTTTTAATTAAAGAGTCATAAAACAGTAATTATGCATATCGCTGGTAAAGCAAACCATACATATGTTAAAATAAGACCATCTATCAAATGTCAAAATTTTTAATTAATACCTCATTAATGTCCACTGAATTATCCACTTTTATACCCAGACACATCATATTTTTTCATTTTTTTGTAAAACAGTTTCGATATATATTATACAGATTACTTTAATGTCCTTTAAAATAGCATTCATGGTTTGACAGCTGTTATAGCAATTTGGCAATAATGCTACAATCAGCAAGATCTTAACACCTTCTCAACTGGAAATTTGAGAGAAAAAGTTGCCCAAAATACCAGATAATTTATTGTATCTTTGCTATCACTCCATTTAAACAGGAATAGAGAGCCTTGTCTTTTTTATTTACTTATCAATATATATATATATATATATATATATAGAGAGAGAGTATATAAATATATTTTTTTTAATTAGACAACCCAATGTATTGATATATGCCCATTTTGGTATAGTTCACTGGCAAATGAGAACATATAAAAAAATTGTTAACTTTTTTACAAACTTTCACCTAGATTACGAGTTTTGCGTTAACAGGGGTGCGGTGCTAATGAGTAGTTTATGCTCACCGCTCACTTACAGACAGTGCTGATATTACGGGTTTTTACAAACCCGGCACTAGCCGCAAAAAAGTGCGCATAGAGAAAAATTTTGCTCCACATCTCACCTCAATATCAGCGCTGCTTACGTTAGTGGTGAGCTGGTAAAACGTGCTCGTGAACGATTTCCCCATGGGGAAATAAAATTTATGTCTACACCTAACACCCTAACATGAACCCCGAGTCTAAAGACCCCTAATCTTACACTTATTAACCCCTAATCTGCCTCCCCCGACATTGCCGACACCAGCATTATATTATTAACCCCTAATCTGCCACTCCGGACACCGCCACCACCTACATTATACTTATGAACCCCTAATCTGCCGCCCCCAACATCGCCAACACCTACATTTTATTTATTAACCCCTACTCTGCCACCCCCAATGTCGCCGCAACCTACCTACACTTATTAACCCCTAATCTGCCGCCCCCAACGTCGCTGCCACTATAATAAAGTTATTAACCCCTAAACCTAAGTCTAACCCTAACCCCCCCTAACTTATCATTAAAATAAATCTAAATAAAATTACCACAATTAACTAAATAATTCCTATTTAAAACTAAATACTTACCTATAAAATAAACCCTAAGCTAGCTACAATATAACTAATAGTTACATTGTATCTAGATTATGGTTTATTTTTATTTTACAGGCAAGTTTGTGTTTATTTTAACTAGGTAGAATAGTTATTAAATATTTATTAACTATTTAATAACTACCTCGTTAAAATAAATACAAATTTACCTGTAAAATAAAACCTAAGCTAAGTTACAATTACACCTAACACTACACTATAATTAAATAAATTAACTAAATTAAATACAATTAATTACAATTAAATAAAATTATCTAAAGTACGAACCCCCCCCCACTAAATTACAGAAAATAATAAAATAATTACAAGATTTTTAAACTAATTACACCTACTCTAATCCCTCTAACAAAATAAAAAAGCCCCCAAAATAAAAAAGCCCTACCCTACACTAAATTACAAATAGCCCTTAAAAGGGCCTTTTGCAGGGCATTGCCCCAAAGTAATCACCTCTTTTACCTGTAAAAAAAAAATACAAATACCCCCCCAACATTAAAACCCACCACCCACACAACCAACCCTACTCTAAAACCCACCAAATCCCCCCTTAAAAAAAACTAACACTAACCCCCTGAAGATCACCCTACCTTGAGATGTCTTCACCCAACTGGGCCGAAGTCCTCAACGAAGCTTGGAGAAGTCTTCATCCAACCGGGCAGAAGTGGTCCTCCAGACGGGCAGAAGTCTTCATCCAGACGGCATCTTCTATCTTCATCCATCCAGCGCGGAGCGGGTCCATCTTCAAGACATCCAACGCGGAGCATCCTCTTCTGTCCACGGCTGATGACTGAATGAAGGTTCCTTTAAATGACGTCATCCAAGATGGCGTCCCTTCAATTCCGATTGGCTGATAGAATTCTAATCGGAATCAGCTAATAGGATTTTTTTCTACCTTAATTGCGATTGGATGATAGAATTCTATCAGCCAATTGGAATTGAAGGGACGCCATATTGGATTCATTCAGTCGTCGGCCGTGGACAGAAGAGGATGCTCCGCGTCAGATGTCTTGAAGATGGACCCGCTCTGCGCCGGATGGATGAAGATAGAAGATGCCGTCTAGATGAAGACTTCTGCCCGTCTGGAGGACCACTTCTGCCCGGTTGGATGAAGACTTCTCCCGGCTTCGTTGAGGACTTCGGCCCGGTTGGGTGAAGACGTCTCACGGTAGAGTGATCTTCAGGGGGTTAGTGTTCGGTTTTTTTAAGGGGGGATTGGGTGGGTTTTAGAGTAGGGTTGGTTGTGTGGGTGGTGGGTTTTAATGTTGGGGGGTATTTGTACTTTTTTTGTACAGGTAACAGAGCTGATTACTTTGGGGCAATGCCCCGCAAAAGGCCCTTTTAAGGGCTATTTGTAATTTAGTGTAGGGTAGGGCTTTTTTTATTTTGGGGGGCTTTTTTATTTTGTTAGGGGGATTAGAGTAGGTGTAGTTAGTTTAAAAATCTTGTAATTATTTTATTTTCTGTAATTTAGTGGGGGGGGGTTTTCGTACTTCAGATAATTTTATTTAATTGTAATTAATTGTATTTAATTTAGTTAATTTATTTAATTATAGTGTAGTGTTAGGTGTAATTGTAACTTAGGTTAGGTTTTATTTTACCGGTAAATTTGTCTTTTATTTGAATAATAACTATTTAATAACTATTCTGCCTAGTTAAAATAAATACAAAGTTGCCTGTAAAATAAAAATAAACCCTAAGATAGATACAATGTAACTATTAGTTTTATTGTAGCTAGTTTAGGATTTATTTTATAGGTAAGTCTTTAGTTTTAAATAGGAATTATTTAGTTAATTATAGTAATTTTATTTAGATTTATTGTAATTATATTTAAGTTAGGGGGGGTTAGGGTTAGACTTAGGTTTAGGGGTTAATACATTTAATATAGTGGCAGCGACGTTGGGGGCGGCAGATTAGGGGTTAATAAATGTAGGTAGGTTGCGGCGATGTTAGGAACGGCAGATTAGGGGTTAATAATATTTAACTAGTGTTTGCGATGCAGGAGTGCGGCGGTTAAGGGGTTAATATATTTATTATAGTGGCGGCTATGTCTGGTTTGGCATATTAGGGGTTAAAATATTTATCAGATCATTAGAGACAGTGACAGAGACCATGTTACTATCTGTAACGATCTGGAATTCTGCCTTCATATGGTAACAGAACAACGATTGAACATAATTCACTTGGGTTGTAGACATCAGTTATTACAGTATATTTTTGCTATATGAAATAATACACATGTTTACTGATTTGTAGAAACAAAAGATCCGGCAAACCTCAAGGCGTTTTTAGAAAGAAAGTCTCTTTTATTGCAGGAAAAGGAACAGGCTTAAAACAAATGTAAAACAAAAAAGTCACAGCAGGACTAGTAATGTTGTCTCACGCGTTTCGGCTTCCAACTAGCCTTACTCATAGACATAGTCACTCTCAACCATTCAGGGCTTAAATAGCCCTAAGCTGATTGAAAATCCCAGTCCTGCTGTGATCATGAACATATTTAAAGGGACCACACCATGGTACATTGAGAGGCAAATACCCTTATGACACAAATACCAATACTGCATATTTACAGAAAGGAAAGGTAAAAGATTATAAATTTGTGTAAAATACAGTGGTTACGTAAAAAGTGGTATCTTATCCCTAAGCATAACTGTATTAATTCTATACTTGGAATAAAGCTATATTAGGGTCATGTTGGAATCCTTACAATTACACTCTGGATATTTGGGGGTGTTTTTGAAAAACATTATATGAAATGCTACTAGTTCAAAATAAATCCAACCCTTCCTTCCTAAATATTCAAATATATACTCAACTGTTAACCCTGTTAATTATACCTACATATTATTTTACCTAAATATTTTAAAGTCCACCATATAAGTACCACCAATCTGCAAGTATGTGTGCACAACTTTATAATTCACAACCAAACTACTCTATGGTGCTGTATTTTTTATATATACAAGTCTCCTAGCTATAATCAATGAATTGACCCTAAGCTAAATGTAAGGAACATAATGTCTTTAGATTAAATATTCAAATTATCTTCTTTGCCAGAAGTTAATGACATTGTGATCTATATTCAGACCTCCTGGTCTGCGAGTTTTTAACTGGAAAATCCAGTAGGCTTCTCTAAGCAAAACTCTCTGTGCTCTGTCACCCCCCTAAAAGAGGGTCTAATATACTCAATGATCTGCCATTTTAAACTGCTCACATCTTGATTGTGCACCTGTATAAAATGTTGTGTCAAGCCTGAGCATTCAATTGATAGTTCAATATTTCTTAGGTGCTCACGTATACGTGTCCGTGCTTCTCTAGTCGAGCACCCAACTTATTGCTTGTCACATAAAGAGCATTATACAAGATACACAATATGTGTGGTTCTACAGTTGGTCAGATCAAGAATATTATACACTTTCTGAGTCATTTTGGACTGAAAGGTACGTGTAGTCTTTGCGTAGCTACATGCTATGCACTTGCTGTAGTGACATTTGTAATGACCTTTTACTTGAAGCCAACTACTTGTAGATGTTTTATCCATCTTTAACATACTCGGTGAGAGTATATTCCCTAAGGTGCAACCCCTTTTGGCAACAAATTTACATCCTTCTGAGGTATAGTTCCTCAAACTGTCTTCTGCCGACAGTATGGGAAGATGTTTATTTACTATTTCACGGATAGCCCCAAACTGAGGACTAAATGTGGTAACAAAAGTAGGTTTATCCTTATCAAACTTATTAGTAACTTTTCCATGGCAACTTCCATGTATCAAGTCACTTCTGGGCATCCTGCTTACTTCAAGGTAAGCTCTGTTAATTACCTTGTTTTTGTACCCTCTTTCTCTTAGTTGGTTTTTTAGGATAATGCTCTCATTTTCAAAGTCAAGATCCCTCGAGCAGTTCTGTTTAATACGGATAAACTGCCCTTTAGCAATACCAAATCCCGTATGTGAGGGGTGGTTGCTACGGGCATGCAAGAATGCATTAGATGCAATTGGTTTGCGATACAGAGTTGTATCAATTTGACCACTAGCCACATCTCCCATAAGGATAATATCAAGATAGGGAATTTGAGAGCCATGGTATTCAAAAGCAAATTCCAAATTAACTCTATTGTCATTCAAGAAGCTCACAAATTCTTGTGCTTCAGCTTGTGTACCCATCCAGATCAACAGCAAATCATCTATGTATCTTTTATACACTTTTATGTACTTCCTGTAGGGATTTCTCTCTGCATAGATGTGGGACCGCTCCCACCAACCCATAAAGAGGTTGGCGTACGCTGGGGCAAATTTTGCCCCCATAGCGGTCCCACGTCTCTGCAGAAAGAACTCACCACCAAATTCAAAAAAATTATGACTGAGCAAAAACTCAATAACCCTTAATAGATAACTCTTTAATCCATCATCATAATTACTATACAAGTTCAAAACATTTTCAATGGCAACTAGACCACAAGAATGCGGGATAGCAGAATACAATCCGACAACATCTATTGTTAGCCACGAGCAGTTTGCATCCCATTGAACTTCCTCCAATGTCTTTAGGAGATGTTTTGTATCCCTAACAAAAGAGGGCAACATATGTACAAATGGCTGCAGTAGAGACTCAACCCAGCCGGACAATTTTTCAAATAATGAGCCTATTCCTGAGACAATAGGTCTTCCATGCACCTCCTCCAAGGATTTGTGTACCTTGGGGAGGTGGTGGAAGATTGAGATGACCGGTCTGGCCACAAATAAAAAGTCTCTGGTATTTTGATCGATTATACCCATATGCAAGCCATCATCCAACAAATCCCATAATTGATTCTGATAAGTCACAATCGGGTTACCCCTCAGTTTGTCGTATACATTTACATCATAGAGCTGTCTTCTTGCCTCTGCTACATAGTCACACTTATTCATAATGACTATACTTCCCCCTTTATCAGAGTTCTTTATGATAATATCCTTTCTACTCTGCAAATGTGTGAGGGCCTGTTGCTGTGATGTATTTAAATTAGGAAAGACATGTTTGTGGTTTTTACTCAGATCAATGAGGTCTTGTTCTATTCTGTGGTGGAAAGCTTCTAGGAAGGGTCCCCGTTCCCTAGTAGGGTAGAAAACTGAACGGGGTTTAAAACTTCCATGTGTACCTATCATGTTGTGGGGAGTATCAGACACACAAGATTCATGAAGAAGGTCATGCAATGATAAATAGTCACAAGTATCAGCGAAATCTGTGATGTCAGAAGGATTGCATACTCCAATCTTACCAATATTCATCACTAAATCAGTTTCATCAAATATGGTAGATTCACCTTTATTTTTATTCCAAAAGAATTTTTTTAGTGTTAAGTCTCTCACGAGCCTATTGACATCAACTATTGTTTTAAACAAGTCAAAGTTACACGTTGGTACAAAGCCCAGCCCTAGACTTAATACTTCCTGTTCTTCTGTAGAAATTGATACATCAGATATATTTATTATTTTCATATTCTGTACTTGTTGCGACCCCCTCTTGCTCTCCTGTACCCTCTTCTTCCTCTTACGTCTCTTCCTCTTTCTCCTCCCCCCTCTCTTTCTTTGGGGTCCCCCTGAAAAACCTGCTTATCTTTAGTTTTGATACATGATTTACCTGGATGGCTTAAGGGTCTAATATCTCCTTCATTGTCACTCAGAAATTCCTGTCTTCTATCATCAAGAAGCTGATCAGTGATATTTCTCTCTGTACTGATTAATTTCTGTGAATTCCTGGTGACAACGGGATCTATCCTAGTGGAACTATTTGTCTTAGGTCTAACTACAGGTATCTCTTCATCTGATAATCCACTAGACTCTCCTCCATTGGCTATTTCATTGTCTTCATCAGAGGGTTCTGTATCACTAAAAGTGACTCTCTTTTCCTGTATTAAACCATTTCCCCTAAATCTTTGACGTGATCTAGAACGCCTTTGTTTAGAGCTAGTGGAGAAAGAGTTATTATACCATACATAGACTCAATTCGCTGCATAATCTGTATTATCCCTATTAAATTTCTTAAGTTTTAAATTATCTAGTTCTGTTCTGAACCTATCCACTGTTTCTTGTAATAGTTTATCTAAATCCTCAAATTTGGGGTGATCTACAAATTGTTGTAATTGACTCTGTATCTTAGTCACTTCCTCTCTTATAGTTACAAGCTGTGTAGTCTTAAATTTCACAATCATATTCATTAGCTTTTTAGAACAATCACTTAAAATGGCATTCCACTCATTAATAAACTCTATGTCATCAACCTGAAAGGTTGGAAATTTGTTTAATCTCAGTCCCCGTGGGATTAAGTCCATCAGCAGATATTTCTCCATGGCCCTTTTATCCCACCAAACTTTATATTCCTTCAGAAGCATTTTCTCCATCCATAGAAAAGTCTCACTTATATTGAGTGTTGCTTGTTGTTTAATAAAAGTATCATCCAGGGTCAGTCTCTCAATGTCTGTTTCAATCAGTGGTTTAAATGAAAATGAGCCTGTTTTCCCTGCTTCCATTTTTAGCTCTAATGTATTCAGTAGTCAGACCCAAACACAAACCACGGAAAAGCAGATCTCTCAAAACTTACTTAATGTATTAGTTCCGTGTAGCTTCAGAGTAAATGACACTATGTGTCTTAAATACACACGCAGCTCTGTGGTGTGAGAACCGAGCCAACGGGGGAAACAATAAGGAATCAGCAATTCAAAAACAGCACACAATCCCCCAACAATAGCTACAAGGTTCCTTATAATGTCACTAACAGTCCATCTTTCACCCACATATGCGGGAGACTGTTTGTTTGATCAGCACAAACACCGTCAATAATCAGTGTACAAATGAAGATAGAAAGGAGTCTCACCGTTAATCTGGTTCCCCGGTTTCCTTTCAATATCTCCTATTCTTCTGGAGCGAGAGACACAAACCCGATGTACCCTCTCTGTAGGTTGGCGTGCACGCCGTCTCGACAGCCGGCCTCTGTTCCAGTGCCTCTGTCACGGCCTTCGTGCTACCGCTCTTCGTTCGAGTGTGCTCCTCCTCACAGTGATCTCCACGTAACGTAACGTGACGTGCTGTTCTCCGGAATAGTGACTGTATGGGCCGCCACAGGATTCTGTACTCCGCTGTCTGTATCCAGACCGGCCCCAAGATGACCACTTGCTGCTGCTGGTATAACGCCGAGGTTCAAGCCAGGTAAGGTAGATAACGACTTGTAGAAACAAAAGATCCGGCAAACCTCAAGGCGTTTTTAGAAAGAAAGTCTCTTTTATTGCAGGATAAGGAACAGGCTTAAAACAAATGTAAAACAAAAAAGTCACAGCAGGACTAGTAATGTTGTCTCACGCGTTTCGGCTTCCAACTAGCCTTACTCATAGACATAGTCACTCTCAACCATTCAGGGCTTAAATAGCCCTAAGCTGATTGAAAATCCCAGTCCTGCTGTGATCATGAACATATTTAAAGGGACCACACCATGGTACATTGAGAGGCAAATACCCTTATGACACAAATACCAATACTGCATATGTTTACTGATATCAGCTTAAAGGGATAGTAAATATCTTGTAATTACTTTTTTTTGCAGTCTGAGCTGTATTAGACAAGATTGCTGCAATTGATTTTCCAAGGTCAAACTTCACGACTTTTCTTATTTGAAGGATTCTGGAGATGACAGGGCTTGCTACTGCCATTATCATAACAAATTTCCATTGTTTGGCTTCAGCAGAAATGTTAAGATAACAAACTGAAAATTAGGGACAGATATGTGGCAAGGTTAGGTAAAGCCTTTTATGTACTTTTTTAATGTCAGGACTAGAAAATCCTTACTTCTCATATTTAAATTACAGGAAAAAGGGGCAGAATAAATATTAAATGTTAATTGCAAAGTTGATTTACTATGTATAATTAAAGGGGCATTAAACCTAATTTTTTTTATTTCATGGATCAGATAGAAAATTTGATTTTAAACAACTTTCCAATTAACATCTATTATCAATCTATTATCATTTTCATATTCTTTTTTGAAGGAGCAGCTATGCCCTACTGGAAGTTAGCTGAACATATCAAGTGAGCCAATTAGTGAGCCAATGACAAGAGGCATTTGTGTTCAGCCACCAATCAGCAGCTAACTCCCAGTAATGCATTGCTGTTCCTGAGTATACTTATGTATCATTTTCAAATAGGAATACTAAGAGAATGAAGCAAATTAGATATAAGAAGTAAATTGGAAATTTGTTTAAAATCACATGCTCAGTCTGACTCATGAAAGAAAATATTAGGGGTTTATGCCCATTTAAGCATTTGATGTTATCTCAAAGTGTTTACTGTCCCTTTAGCTCCTCAGTAAACAATACTTAAATAGTCCATACTGTGATACTGAGCATTCCATCATTATACACAGCACTTATAACTACCGTCTGATAAGTTGAGGGCAAGAGAAATGAACCAGCAGAAGAAAAACAGATGATGGCCTGGAGGATGCTGGTGAGGTTGCTGAGGGATCTTGTTGTAATGGTGAGACTATGTTCAAAATGAATTAAGCATAGCTTCCCCTATATTTGTTACAGATTTGTTAGTGGGTGTTCTGGTATTAAATATCTATAGTTGCATTACGTGCCCAGTACATGAAATCCTACAAATTAGATGAGAACCTTTTGCTTAGCAGTTAAAACAATTACAACAACTTTGGGAACACACTTAAAACTCAGTTAATGTAATTGTTTGTAAATGTAAAATATTTGCAAGTCTGTTTTGTTATAACACGTATAGAATTATAGATATGCTGGATAGAATGAGAGGTGTCTCGGGGGCTAACAGTGGACATTCTTGGGACTTGGTTTGGAGTTTTCATCCAAATTAAAAACAAACACATAAAGGGATATTAAATAGTGCACTTTTGGTAAAAATAAAATATGTTGAATTAAAGTAAAAGAAACAGATTGTGTAAAAAAAAAAAAAAAAAAAAACTTACTAGTTTTCTTGCAAGATTAGCACTTACAATTTCTCATTGTAGCCCCTATGATAAGTGTGATAAGAGTAGAGACATTTTGTCTACTCCAGAATTTTTATTGTTTAAAAAGATAGATAATACCTTTATTACCTATTCCCCAGTTTTCCATAACCGACCAAGTTATATTAAAATCATTTTTACTGCTGTGATTACCTTGTATCTAAGCCTCCGCAGACTCAGTTCTTTTGACAGACTTGCATTTTATACAATCTGTGTTGACTCATAAATAACTCAACAGGAGTAAGCACAATGTTATCTATATGGCACACATGAACTAGCACTGCCTAGCTGTGAAAAAAATACTTAAACCAAAGGTGGACTTTGTATGACTTCATGCTAGAAAAGACTTCCTGTAGAGACCACGGCCTCCTTTGGGGGTCTGTAACAGGAAATAATGGACACTGCACAAGTGAAGTTTAAAAAATAAATGAAAGGTAAAAATCCATTTAACCCCTTAATGGCAACTGACGTACCAGGTACGTCATGCATTAACAAGCAGTTAATGACAATGGACGTACCTGGTACGTCAGTTGTCAAACAGAGTGCTGGAAGCTATCACAAATGCTTCCAGCAGCTCTGAGGGTATTGCAGTGATGCCTCGATATGGAGGCATCCTGCAATACCACTTTACAAGCCTCCGATGCAGAGAGAGCCACTCTGTGGCCCTCTCTGCACCGGTAGCGATAGTGCCAGTGTCCGCCGGGTGCACGATGCGCGTGCACGATGCGCGAGTGTGCACGTGAGCGTGCTTGTGCGCGTGCACGGGGCGCGCGTGCACGTGCGCGCGCGCGCGTGCACCCATTAGCCACACTGACACCAATGAATGAGGGCAGAAAGGGGAAAAAAAAGGGAATTTTTTTAAAAAAAATATAAAAGGATCTGGGAGGGGGTGGGGTGGGGGTATTGTGGGGGGCTGCTACACTACAGAAATAGTTTTTTAAGTAAAAAATAAAATAAAAATACTTTTTGGGGGGTTTTTGGGGCCAAACTGGGTACTGGCAGACAGCTGCCAGTACCCAAGATGGCGGTAATTAGGTAGGGGAGAGGGTTAAAGAGCTGGAGGGGGGATCAGGGAGGTTGGGGCTAAGGCAGGGGTCCATCACAGCTAAAATACTTTATTATTTTTATTAAAAAAAAAAAACTCTTTTATTTAGTACTGGTAGACTTTCTGCCAGTACTTAAGATGGCGGGAACAATTGTGGGGTGGGGGAGGGAAGAGAGCTGTTTGGGAGGGATCAGGGGGTGGGATGTGTCAGGTGGGAGGCTGATCTCTAAAATTAACCCTGCAAGCTCCCTACAAGCTACCTAATTTAACCCCTTCACTGCTGGGCATAATTAACGTGTGGTGCGCAGCAGCATTTAGCGGCCTTCTAATTACCAAAAAGCAACGCCAAAGCCATATAAGTCTACTATTTCTGAACAAAGGGGATCCCAGAGAAGCTTTTACAACAATTTCTGCCATAATTGCACAAGCTGTTTGTAAATAATTTCAGTGAGAAACCTAAAATTGTGAAAAATGTAAAGTTTTTTTTTTTTATTTGCTCGCATTTGGCGGTGAAATGGTGGCATAAAATATACCAAAATGGGCCTAGATCAATACTTGGGGTTGTCTACTACACTACACTAAAGCTAAAATTAACCCTACAAGCTCCCTACAAGCTCCCTAATTAACCCCTTCACTCCTGGGCATAAAACACGTGTGGTGCGCAGCGGCATTTAGCGGCCTTCTAATTACCAAAAAGCAACCCCAAAGCCATATAAGTCTGCTATTTCTGAAAAAAGGGGATCCCAGAGAAGCATTTACAACCATTTGTGCCATAATTGCAGAAGCTGTTTGTAAATAATTTCAGTGGGAAACCTAAAGTTTGAGACAAATTTTGTGAAAAAGTGAACTTTTATTTTTTTTGATCGCATTTGGCGGTGAAATGGTGGCATGAAATATACCAAAATGGGCCTAGATCAATACTTTGGGTTGTCTTCTAAAAAAAAATATATACATGTCAAGGGATATTCAGGTATTCCTGACAGATATCAGGGTTCCAATGTAACTAGCGCTAATTTTGAAAAAAAGTGGTTTGGAAATAGCGAAGTGCTACTTGTATTTATGGCCCTATAACTTACAAAAAAAGCAAAGAACATGTAAACATTGGGTATTTCTAAACTCAGGACAAAATTTAGAAACTATTTAGCATGGGTGTTTTTTGGTGATTGTAGATGTGTAACAGATTTTGGGGGTCAAAGTTAGAAAAAATGTGTTTTTTTCCATTTTTTCCTCATATTTTATTATTTTTTTTTTAGTAAATTATAAGACATGATGAAAATAATGGTATCTTTAGAAAGTCCATTTAATGGTGAGAAAAACACAAACACTGCAGAAATGTAAAAATAGCCATTGTCATTAAGGGTAAGAAAATTGAAAAATGGTCCGGTCATTAAGGGGTTAAATAAATTAATAATACATATTGCATTGATTTCTATTAAATATAAGCCACTGATTAGTGTTTTTTTTTATTACAACAATCAAACAAACTGTTTAATATCCCTATATAGACTTTATTGCCCCAGTGGAGTATCTTGTCTCAAGGTCTTGTCTTGCTATGTTACAGTTACAAGGCTGTCTCCATTGTTAGCTTGTTTTGTTTTTACTTTTTTTACAAAACAAAGATGCATATGTTAGTTTGGATTGTTTAAATCAAGGGCGTTTTCTTCCAATTTTAATTTGTTTGCTCTGTGATAGTTTGAAGATGTTTTCATGAAACCGGTATTCTTCACAGCAGGATTTCCCTCTATGTGCCAAGAGGTGTATGATTGCCGGCTTCTCCATTGAGTATAATAAAGAATCCCTTACAACTAGTGAATGTGACAAGGATTGGTTACAATTTTATTTTTTTCCCGCAAGATACTAACTTCCCAGACTGTTTTTTTTAATCTATACCAATGTATTCTGCAATTAGGAAAACCCAGAGTTATTCACAACAGGAACTGCAAAATATATTGATTTTTAATAGACATTATATAGGAATCAACCGAATATTGCTCTCTGTACTGGAAAAATGTCAAGACATTGTTTTGCTTTAAAAAAAACAACAACTGTATTCTTAAAAATGTCTTAAATTATATAGAAAAGTATGTGTGTTAGATGTAAAAGGACAAACCAAGGAGTTTCGGAAACAAAATGTCAGATTGATTCAAAATGTTGATGACACTTTGAAGGTTCTTTTGTACAGCACTATACATCTTATGTTACCTGAAATAGTCACAGTACTTCTAAAGGCTTTGCATCTCCCAGGAAAGAAATATGTGATGACAAATGTGGTACTCAGTACATAAAAATGAAAAAATAGAGAAACGGTTTTAGCCAAAATGTTACACACATTTAAAGGGACATTAAATACAAAAAGTTTCTTTCATGATTCAGATAGAAAATATAATTTTAAACAACATTCCAATTTACTTCTATTATCAAATTTGCGACATTCTTTTTATATACTTTCCTGAAAAGCATATCTAGATATGCTCAGTGGCTGCTGATTGGTGGCTGCACAAAGATGCCTTGTGTGATTGGCTCACCCATGTGCATTGCTATTTCTTTAGTAAAGTATATCTAAAGAATTAAAGGGACATGACACCCACATTTTTTCTTTCATGATTTAGAAAGAGAATGCAATTTTAAACATCTTTCTAATTTACTTATATTATCTAATTTGTTTTATTCTCTTGATATTCTTTGCTGAAAAGCATATCTAGATATGCTCAGCAGCTGCTGATTGGTTGCTGCACATAGAAGCCTCATGTGATTGGCTCACCATGTGCATTGCTTTTTCTTCAACTAAGGATATCTAAAAAATTAAGCAAAATAAATAATAGAAGTAAATTGTAATCTTGTTTACATTTCTATTCTCTATTTGAATCATGAAAGAAAGATTTTGGGTTTAATGGTCCTTTAAGCAAATTAGATAATAACAGTAAATTGGAATGTTGTTTAAAACTGTATTCTCTATCTGGATCATGAAAGAAATTTTTTGGGTTTAATGTCCCTTTAACTATTGTCTACAGTATTTAGTCTAGTTTCCAATATCCCCCACCACCACCATCAGGTTATCAACTTGGTTAATATGGCCAAATCCATTAATTACGCCAGGTTTCGACAGCTTATCATATGACACTGAGCCATGCTAATCTGTGAAAAACTTGACAGGAAATTCTACTCCAAAAATGTTATTGTTTAAACAGATAGATAATGCCTTTACTACCCATTCCCCAGTTTTGCACAAAAACATTGTTATATTAAAGGTATAGTCTAGTCCAAAATAAACTTTCATGATTCAGATAGGGTATGTAAGTTTAAACAATTTTCCAATTTACTTTTATCACCAATTTTGCTTTGTTCTCTTGGTATTCTGAGTTGAAAGTTAAACCTAGGAGGTTCATATGCTAATTTCTAAGCCCTTGAAGGCCGCCTCTTCTCTCAGAGCATTTTGACAGTTTTTCACCACTAGAGGGTGTTAGTTCACGTGTTTCATATAGATCAAACCATGCTCACACACGTGGAGTTCCAGTGAGCCAGCTCTGATTGGCTAAAATGGATGTCAGTCAAAAGAACTGAAATAAGGGGGCAGTTTGCAGAGGCTTAGATACAAGGTAATCACAGTGGTAAAAAGTATATTAATATAACTGTGTTGGTTGTGCAAAACTAGGGAATGTGGGTAATAAAGGAATGATCTATCTTTTTAAACAATAAAAATTCTGGTGTAGACTGTCCCTTTAATATACTTTATAACCTTTAAACATCTACATTTCTGCATATGTTAGAGAAGAAGATGGTACTAGCACTACAATATTATTTATACAGGGGTGCTCAATCAGATTTATTGGATATGTATATATATATATATATATATCTTGTATGAGCTAGAGTGCTTGTGCACAAGGACAAATTGTAGATTGAGTCTTGATCACTGAAGGGATCAGGACTAAAAGGTGTGCACTTTTTTAGCACTTCAGACCCTGGGTTAACTAGGTTGTAAACTCTAGGACCTAGATTTGGAGTTTGGCGTTAGCCGTGAAAACCAGCGTTAGAGGCTCCTAACGCTGGTTTTAGGCTACCGCCGGTATTTGGAGTCACTCAAAATAGGGTCTAACGCTCACTTTTCAGCCGCGACTTTTCCATACCGCAGATCCCCTTACGTAAATTGCGTATCCTATCTTTTCAATGGGATCTTTCTAACTCCGGTATTTAGAGTCGTTTCTGAAGTGAGCGTTAGACATCTAACGACAAAACTCCAGCCGCAGGAAAAAAGTCAGTAGTTAAGAGCTTTCTGGGCTAACGCCGGTTTATAAAGCTCTTAACTACTGTGCTCTAAAGTACACTAACACCCATAAACTACCTATGCACCCCTAAACCGAGGTCCCCCCACATCGCCGACACTCGAATAATTTTTTTTAACCCCTAATCTGCCGACCGCCACCTACGTTATCCTTATGTACCCCTAATCTGCTGCCCCTAACACCGCCGACCCCTGTATTATATTTATTAACCCCTAACCTGCCCCACACAACGTCGCCTCCACCTACCTACACTTATTAACCCCTAATCTGCCGATCGCAAAGCGCCGCCACCTACGTTATCCTTATGTACCCCTAGTCTGCTGCCCCTAACACCGCCGACCCCTATATTATATTTATTAACCCCTAATCTGCCCCCCTCAACGTCGCCTCCACCTGCCTACACTTATTAACCCCTAATCTGCCGACCGGACCTGAGCGCTACTATAATAAAGTTATTAACCCCTAATCCGCCTCACTAACCCTATAATAAATAGTATTAACCCCTAATCTGCCCTCCCTAACATCGCCGACACCTAACTTCAATTATTAACCCCTAATCTGCCGACCGGAGCTCACCGCTATTCTAATAAATGTATTAACCCCTAAAGCTATGTCTAACCCTAACACTAACACCCCCCTAAGTTAAATATAATTTAAATCTAATGAAATAAATTAACTCTTATTAAATAAATTATTCCTATTTAAAGCTAAATACTTACCTGTAAAATAAATCCTAATATAGCTACAATATAAATTATAATTATATTATAGCTATTTTAGGATTAATATTTATTTTACAGGTAACTTTGTATTTATTTTAACCAGGTACAATAGCTATTAAATAGTTAAGAACTATTTAATAGCTAAAATAGTTAAAATAATTACAAATTTACCTGTAAAAGAAATCCTAACCTAAGTTACAATTAAACCTAACACTATACTATCAATAAATTAACTAAATAAACTACCTACAATTACCTACAATTAACCTAACACTACACTATCAATAAATTAATTAAATACAATTCCTACAAATAAATACAATTAAATAAACTTGCTAAAGTAAAAAAAATAAAAAAGAACTAAGTTACAAAAAATAAAAAAATATTTACAAACATAAGAAAAATATTACAACAATTTTAAACTAATTACACCTACTCTAAGCCCCCTAATAAAATAACAAAGCCCCCCAAAATAAAAAAACGCCCTACCCTATTCTAAATAACTAAAGTTCAAAGCTCTTTTACCTTACCAGCCCTGAACAGGGCCCTTTGCGGGGCATGCCCCAAGAAGTTCAGCTCTTTTGCCTGTAAAAAAAACATACAATACCCAAGCCCCCCAACATTACAACCCACTACCCACATACCCCTAATCTAACCCAAACCCCCCTTAAATAAACCTAACACTAAGCCCCTGAAGATCTTCCTACCTTGTCTTCACCTCACCGGGTTCAGCGATCTGTCCAGAAGAGCTCCTCCGATGTCCTGATCCAAGCCCAAGCGGGGGGCTGAAGAGGTCCATGATCCGGCTGAAGTCTTCATCCAAGCGGGAGCTGAAGAGGTCCATGATCCAGATGAAGTCTTCATCCAAGCGGGAGCTGAAGAGGTCCATGATCCGGATGAAGTCTTCTATCAACGGTATCTTCAATCTTCTTTCTTCCGGATCCATCTTGCAGACCTCCGACGCGGAACATCCTGCTGGCCTGACGGACTAACGACGAATGACGGTTCCTTTAAGGGACGTCATCCAAGATGGCGTCCCTCGAATTCCGATTGGCTGATAGGATTCTATCAGCCAATCGGAATTAAGGTAGGAATATTCTGATTGGCTGATGGAATCAGCCAATCAGAATCAAGTTCAATCCGATTGGCTGATCCAATCAGCCAATCAGATTGAGCTCGCATTCTATTGGCTGATCGGAACAGCCAATAGATTGCGAGCTCAATCTGATTGGCTGATTGAATCAGCCAATCGGATTGAACTTGAATCTGATTGGCTGATTCCATCAGCCAATCAGAATATTCCTACCTTAATTCCGATTGGCTGATAGAATCCTATCAGCCAATCGGAATTCGAGGGACGCCATCTTGGATGACGTCCCTTAAAGGAACCGTCATTCGTCGTTAGTCCGTCGGGCCAGCAGGATGTTCCGCGTCGGAGGTCTGCAAGATGGATCCGGAAGAAAGAAGATTGAAGATGCCGTTGATAGAAGACTTCATCCGGATCATGGACCTCTTCAGCTCCCGCTTGGATGAAGACTTCAGCCGGATCATGGACCTCTTCAGCCCCCCGCTTGGGCTTGGATCAGGACATCGGAGGAGCTCTTCTGGACAGATCGTTGAACCCGGTGAGGTGAAGACAAGGTAGGAAGATCTTCAGGGGCTTAGTGTTAGGTTTATTTAAGGGGGGTTTGGGTTAGATTAGGGGTATGTGGGTAGTGGGTTGTAATGTTGGGGGGCTTGGGAATTGTATGTTTTTTTTTACAGGCAAAAGAGCTGAACTTCTTGGGGCATGCCCCGCAAAGGGCCCTGTTCAGGGCTGGTAAGGTAAAAGAGCTTTGAACTTTAGTTATTTAGAATAGGGTAGGGCATTTTTTTATTTTGGGGGGCTTTGTTATTTTATTAGGGGGCTTAGAGTAGGTGTAATTAGTTTAAAATTGTTGTAATATTTTTCTTATGTTTGTAAATATTTTTTTATTTTTTGTAACTTAGTTCTTTTTTATTTTTTGTACTTTAGCAAGTTTATTTAATTGTATTTATTTGTAGGAATTGTATTTAATTAATTTATTGATAGTGTAGTGTTAGGTTAATTGTAGGTAATTGTAGGTAGTTTATTTAATTAATTTATTGATAGTATAGTGTTAGGTTTAATTGTAACTTAGGTTAGGATTTCTTTTACAGGTAAATTTGTAATTATTTTAACTATTTTAGCTATTAAATAGTTCTTAACTATTTAATAGCTATTGTACCTGGTTAAAATAAATACAAAGTTACCTGTAAAATAAATATTAATCCTAAAATAGCTATAATATAATTATAATTTATATTGTAGCTATATTAGGATTTATTTTACAGGTAAGTATTTAGCTTTAAATAGGAATAATTTATTTAATAAGAGTTAATTTATTTCGTTAGATTTAAATTATATTTAACTTAGGGGGGTGTTAGTGTTAGGGTTAGACTTAGCTTTAGGGGTTAATACATTTATTAGAATAGCGGTGAGCTCCGGTCGGCAGATTAGGGGTTAATAATCGAAGTTAGGTGTCGGCGATGTTAGGGAGGGCAGATTAGGGGTTAATACTATTTATTATAGGGTTAGTGAGGCGGATTAGGGGTTAATAACTTTATTATAGTAGCGCTCAGGTCCGGTCGGCAGATTAGGGGTTAATAAGTGTAGGCAGGTGGAGGCGACGTTGTGGGGGGCAGATTAGGGGTTAATAAATATAATATAGGGGTCGGCGATGTTAGGGAAGCAGATTAGGGGTACATAGGGATAATGTAAGTAGCGGCGGTTTACGGAGCGGCAGATTAGGGGTTAATAATAATATGCAGGGGTCAGCGATAGCGGGGGCGGCAGATTAGGGGTTAATAAGTGTAAGGTTAGGGGTATTTAGACTCGGGGTACATGTTAGAGTGTTAAGTGCAGACGTAGGAAGGGTTACCGCATAGCAAACAATGGGGCTCCGTTAGGAGCTGAACGCGGCTTTTTTGCAGGTGTTTGGTTTTTTTCAGCTCAAACAGCTCCATTGTTTCCTATGGGGGAATCATGCACGAGCACGTTTTTGAGGCTGGCCGCGTCCGTAAGCACCGCTGGTATCGAGAGTTGAAGCTGCGTTAAAAATGCTCTACGCTCCTTTTTTGGAGCCTAACGCAGCCATTCTGTGGACTCTCAATACCAGAGTTATTTTTATGGTGCGGCCAGAAAAAAGCCGGCGTTAGTTTTTCGGGTCGTTACAGACAAAACTCCAAATCTAGCCGTAGGTTTGGATCAAAGGATTCTAATCAAAAATTAAAACATAACTTTTATTTCAACAACGGTTATATAAAATCACTGTGTGTGTGTGCACTTTAAAAACACATAGGATCTCGAATGAAAGATATTAATTTCTTCTTTGTTAAGCTACCTTATTGTGGAAATATTTATGGAGCCTCAATAGGGGTCCACTGGAATAATGTGGATAATATGGGCAGTGATTACTGATGGTCTAACCAATAAATGTTATAAATTATACTTTGACACTTGTCACAAAACAGCGTGGATGTTAGATTGCAATGACAGATGTCCAAATGAATTTATCAGGATACACAGAATCTAAGGCTGCTGGTCTTTATCGATTGTAACTTCAATAAAAAATCTCAGGGTACCAGAATTATTGTCTTTTATATTCTTGATAATAATTTTCAGAATATTATCATTATTATAAAACACTGGATTGTATAAGTTTAGACTTTAATATATATTCTGGTTCAATGAGTATGTATTTTTTATAGGTTCTGGTTTAGTGACTGATTTGTGCGAACTTCCACATACAGCCTTATTCGCCTTATTAGGATATGTTGATCTGTGGGTGTCTTGCAATCAAGCCTTATTTTGGCATGAAAATATCTGACTTAATTTATACAATTTTTTGGTTGTATGCTGGGTATTTGTTAATTCATTGAATATGTCTCAAAATGTGTCTTTATTACGTTAATACACTCTTGATTAAACATCAATTAGATTTGAGAGTCTAACAACATGGGAGATACCATATATTGCTTGTAAACTAATAGGTCAGTTGGGGTGGATCCTATGATAGACTTTAGATTCAAAGCTGGCTTGTGATTGACACTGAATAAAGCCTTATTTTGGTATACTGTGCTTACTATTTAAAATGTAGTATATTAGTTCACTAGCTTATTCAAATTTATAAGCGCTTATAACGTGTCAGGAAATTGTCACATAAGCTTGATTATTTATTCTATCAACACGGAGGGAACCGTGTATTGGTAGTAAACTATTATATCAGTTAGAATAGTTTATATGATAGACATTAGTTTAAGGCTAGCTTGTGGTTGACAATAAATAAAGCCTTATTTTAACAATACAACATCCAAATTGTAATTATATGTATTTAACAAACTTGTGAAGAAAACATCAGTTTTTTTATTAACCTGTTAGGGACACCTGAATAACGCCTTATTTTGTCTTTCGGTGCTTAGAATTAAGAACTAGTGTAATGTGGCTGTTGTCTTATTTTGGCGATTTAAGTATCAAGGTTTGTGGCTATATGAATTTTAGCAAGCTTTTTAAATAAACATCCCCATTAAAAATACCTTACTAAGCAAGTCTAAATAACGCCTTATTTTGGCATACAATGCTTAGGATTTTAAATGCATTATATTAGTTATATTGGTTCACTTGCTTGCTAAAGATTGAAAATGCATATAGCGTGTAAGAGAGTTAAAGTATTGAATCAGAACTTTACTACAGATATTGCTTGGCCCCAAAATTAATAATAGGTTAGAATAGCAAAATATAGATCATTAAAGTATAAATAATTTGAGTTTCTATGCCATTTAAAAACGGCAAATTAGGGTATTTTTACAGAATACCCCTCCCTGACATGTTTTGCCGATGCTATCTCAGCTTTTTCAAAGGTGACGCGCGCCGGCGTCTGAGGGTTTTTATGTGGAATGAGTAGAGGCGATTTGTCCATTTCCACCAATCATAGAGCTCAGAAAGGAGGTGTGTCGAATCAGAATGATGTCACACAACCGCTATGTTGTATCAGCCTATCATCATCTACTTGCATAGAGGGTGTGTGACTTGAGTTTTTAAAGTGCACACACACACACAGTGATTTTATATAACCGTTGATGAAATAAAAGTTATGTTTTAATTTTTGATTAGAATCCTTTGGTCCAAACCTAGAGTTTACAACCTAGTTAACCCGGGGTCTGAAGTGCTAAAAAAGTGCACACCTTTTAGTCTTGATCCCTTCAGTGATCAAGGCTCAATCTACATTTCTGCATAAGTCTAAGCCCCTGCAGACCGCATTTGTTTCAGGGCATTTTTATGGCTTTTCACAGCAAGATACTGCTTGTTCATAAGTGCTATATAGGTAACATTGTGCTTACTCCAGTGGAGTTATTCATGATCCTTTACTAATTGTCTAAAATGCAAGTTTGTAAATAGCACTGAGATAAGGAGGCAGTCTTATAAGGCTTAGATACAAGGTAATCACAGAGATAAAAAGTACATTAATATAATTGTGTTGGTTATGCAAAACTGGAGAATGGATAATAAAGGGATTATCTATCTTTTTAAACAATAAAATTTTGGAGTAGACTGTCCCTTTAACATTGAGACCCTGCATAAATCCTATTGCAATCGATCAGAAGACATGATTTGGGTCTTTCTTTTTTTTTACTCTTGAAATCCTATGATTCATCAACACCCCTTATATATTATAAAGTAATCTTTACTGTGGTCTCTGATTGTGTATCTATGCTTTTTGTGTTCCCCCTTTTTGGTGATGGAGGACTATATAAATATTGTTCTATCAGGGTTTGAAATTTGTCAACATCCATGTGCATGCAACAGCATGTAAGTTTGATTGACAGACAAAAATGTTAACATTAAAAAACTTATCATACACTTACAGAACTATGTTTTAATACAGATTGTTGTATACTGCTTAACATTTCCTTGAGAATATTGTTAGGAGGTAGGGTCTTAATCAAGGATACCTGTGACAAGTGTCACAGTAACTCAAGGGCAGAGCCAAAGTTGTGAAAGGGCAGAGTGAAGGTGAAGCCTGGTAGGGGTGTGGTTAGGCAGTTCCAGTAACACAATTTAAAAGAAAGGAAGAACTGCAGAATGGGTTACAGGACTTGGCTCTTAGCAATCCTGTAAAATGGTGCACAGCTAAGTACACTGTGGCTGCACTTTTTATAGTTGTGGAAATGGCAGTGTTTCTGTTCATAATTAAATTGCTAATGTAAAAAGTGTGTGTGTAAATAAATGTGTATATATAAATATATATAATATATTATGTTTAACAATATTATTATTATTATTATTATTATTATTATTATTATGGGAAATGTTTTTTCCCATTTGGTCATCACCAAGGGCTAACATCACTGCAATTGATAATTATGGTCTTTTTTTTTCTTGAGTAAAAACAAATTTTACAGCTTTATGACTAGGGTTAGGGTAAATTCTGTGGGTGCCAGATAGGGTAGCAAAACATAACAAAGCAATGTGTTACAGAGCTCACAAATAGGCAAATGAATATCACCCTACTTGTCATTTTTAATGTGGCGACATTGCACCACTGCAATATTGGTAACTATGGCAATATTTGTGCAATTGATCTGATGACCACATTTAAAAAAAAAAAATGATGTAACTTTATTTCTAGATATAGAGAACAGAGACATCACTAGCTTTTTTATTTCTATTAACAAGGAGTCAAGGAAAAAAATTACACAAACTAAAGCATTCTAACAATAGCTTTTCAACCCTACTTCCATTATTTGTTCAAGGTTGCTTGAGTTTCTGTAAAATTATTAAGTCCAACCTGCCTGATTACAACAGCTGTTACATAATGGCATGGGCCACGCATTAGCATCTTGAAGTGTCACATGGCCATATGGAACTGAGGGGACTAGCATTTGTCTGCTGGGTCAGTAGGAAGGAACAGGTGCACTGGCTAGCAGAAAATATCAATTACTTTTAACACCAATGATGCTAAAATGATAAATTATTAATACTGGAATATCTTAGACCTTATGCTATAATACTGTTCAAATATTAAAATACAGATAGTGAATAGATAATGTATATACAGGTAATATTCTCTAAAGAAAGATATTGCAATGCTGTTAGAGGATAGGGGATCAATAGATTAAAGGTTGACATTTGCCCATGTTTATCATTATCTACCATTATTCCATATTATAATTACCCCCAAAATGTATAATCATCTAAGCAATAAATAATAACAATGTTATATTTACAGTTCTAAATACTTATATGATGATTTTATTTTATGATTTATTTTACATAAAATTATTACTACTAAAGAAATGAAAGGTTTTAACTGTTTCTGTCAACACAAAGGGGGGGTAGTTATCAACGAGTCTACTTTTCCTGCCTTCGCCGGCCCAATATGCCCGCCTAAGCTCGCCTCACATCGCCGCCGCGGACCTGCAAAAATTCACCTAAGTTATCAAAAAAGCTGTCAAAAAGCCGCGCACCAAGTACGGGGTGATGAGCAGTGGACTGTGAGAGTTATCACTCATCCGATCTCGCTGCTCTTCGGCTTTCTTACAGCTTTCTTGCTAGCCTGTCACTAAGCACTCACACTAACTACACTGTTCTACCCCCTATACCGGTGCCCCCGGAGCTTCCCGCAGCTAAATAAAGTTAGTAACCCCTAAACCGCCGCTCCTAGACCCCGCCGCAACTCTTATAAATGTATTAACCCCTAAACCGCTGCTCTCGGACACCGCTGCCAACTACATTATACCTAGTAACCCCTATCCTGCCCCCCCTATACCGTCACCCTCTATAATAAAGTTATTAACCCCTATCCTGCTGATCCCGCACCTCGCCGCAACTAAATAAATAGTTTAACCCCTAAACCGCCGCAACCTATATTACATTTATTAACCCCTATCCTGCCCCCCCTATACCGTCACCCTCTATAATAAAGTTATTAACCCCTATCCTGCTGATCCCGCACCTCGCCGCAACTAAATAAATAGTTTAACCCCTAAACCTCCGCAACCTATATTAAATTTATTAACCCCTATCCTGCCCCCCACTACACCGCCGCCACTGTAATAAAATTATTAACCCCTAAACCTAAGTCTAACACTAACCCTAACACCCCCTAACTTAAATATTAATTAAATAAATCTAAATAATATTTCTATTATGAACTAAATTAATCCTATTTAAAACTAAATACTTACCTTTAAAAAAAAACCCTAATATAGCTACAATATAAATAATAATTATATTGTAGCTATCTTAGGATTTATTTTTATTTTACAGGCAAATTTCAATTTATTTTAACTAGGTACAATAGCTATTAAATAGTTATTAACTATTTAATAGCTTACCTAGCTAAAATAAAGAGAAATTAACCTGTCCTAAGTTACAATTACACCTAACACTACACTATACTTAAATAAATTATTCCTATTTAAAACTAAATACTTACCTGTAAAATAAACCCTAAGGCCTAGATTTAGAGTTTGGCGGTAGCCGTGAAAACCAGCGTTAGAGGCTCCTAACGCTGGTTTTAGGCTACCGCCGGTATTTGGAGTCAGTCAAAAAAGGGTCTAACGCTCACTTTTCAGCCGCGACTTTTCCATACCGCAGATCCACTTACGTAAATTGCGTATCCTATCTTTTCAATGGGATCTTTCTAACTCCGGTATTTAGAGTCGTGGCTGAAGTGAGCGTTAGAAATCTAACGACAAAACTCCAGCCGCAGAAAAAAGTCAGTAGTTAAGAGCTTTCTGGGCTCTTAACTACTGTGCTCTAAAGTACACTAACACCCATAAACTACCTATGTACCCCTAAACCGAGGCCCCCCCACATCACCGACACTCGATTCATTTTTTTTAACCCCTAATCTTCCGACCGCCACCTAAGTTATACTTATGTACCCCTAATCTGCTGCCCCTAACACCGCAGACCCCTATATTATATTTATTAACCCCTAACCTGCCCCCCACAACGTCGCAGCCAGCTACCTACAATTATTAACGCCGACCCCTATATTATATTTATTAACCCCTAATCTGCCCCCCACAACGTCGCCGACACCTAACTTCAATTATTAACCCCTAATCTGCCGACCGAATCTCGCCGCTATTCTAATAAATGTATTAACCCCTAAAGCTAAGTCTAACCCTAACACTAACACCCCCCTAAGTTAAATATAATTTTAATCTAACGAAATTAATTAACTCTTATTAAATAAATTATTCCTATTTAAAGCTAAATACTTACCTGTAAAATAAATCCTAATATAGCTACAATATAAATTATAATTATATTATAGCTATTTTAGGATTAATATTTATTTTACAGGTAACTTTGTATTTATTTTAACCAGGTACAATAGCTATTAAATAGTTAAGAACTATTTAATAGCTAAAATAGTTAAAATAATTACAAATTTACCTGTAAAATAAATCCTAACCTAAGTTACAATTAAACCTAACACTACACTATCAATAAATTAATTAAATACAATTCCTACAAATAAATACAATGAAATAAACTAACTAAAGTACAAAAAATAAAAAAGAACTAAGTTACAAAAAATAAAAAAATATTTACAAACATTAGAAAAATATTACAACAATTTTAAACTAATTACACCTACTCTAAGCCCCCTAATAAAATAACAAAGACCCCCAAAATAAAAAAATGCCCTACCCTATTCTAAATTACTAAAGTTCAAAGCTCTTTTACCTTACCAGCCCTGAACAGGGCCCTTTGCGGGGCATGCCCCAAGAAATTCAGCTCTTTTGCCTGTAAAAAAAAACAATACCCCCCCAACATTACAACCCACCACCCACATACCCCTAATCTAACCCAAACCCCCCTTAAATAAACCTAACACTAAGCCCCTGAAGATCTTCCTACCTTGAGTCGTCTTCACCCAGCCGAGCCAAATTATTCATCCAAGCGGAGCAAGAAGAGGTCCTCCATCCGATTGAAGTCTTCATCCAAGCGAGGCAAGAAGAGGTCTTCCATCCGATTGAAGTTTTCATCCAAGCGGCATCTTCTATCGTCATCCATCCGGAGCGGAGCGGCAGCATCCTGAAGACGTCCGACGCGGAACATCCATCCTGGCCGACGACTGAACGACGAATGACGGTTCCTTTAAATGACGTCATCCAAGATGGCATCCCTCGAATTCTGATTGGCTGATAGGATTCTATCAGCCAATCGGAATTAAGGTAGGAAAATTCTGATTGGCTGATGGAGTCAGCCAATCAGAATCAAGTTCAATCCAATTGGCTGATCCAATCAGCCAATCAGATTGAGCTCGCATTCTATTGGCTGTTCCGATCAGCCAATAGAATGCAAGCTCAATCTGATTGGCTGATTGGATCAGCCAATTGGATTGAACTTGATTCTGATTGGCTGACTCCATCAGCCAATCAGAATTTTCCTACCTTAATTCCGATTGGCTGATAGAATCCTATCAGCCAATCGGAATTCGAGGGACGCCATCTTGGATGACGTCATTTAAAGGAACCATCATTCGTCTTTCAGTCGTCGGCCAGGATGGATGTTCCGCGTCGGAGGTCTTCAGGATGCTGCCGCTCCGTTCCGGATGGATGACGATAGAAGATGCCGATTGGATGAGGACTTCAATCGGATGGAAGACCTCTTCTTGCCCCGCTTGGATGAAGACTTCTACCGGATGGAGGACCTCTTCTTGCTCCGCTTGGATGAAGAATTTGGCTCGGCTGGGTGAAGACGACTCAAGGTAGGAAGATCTTCAGGGGCTTAGTGTTAGGTTTATTTAAGGGGGGTTTGGGTTAGATTAGGGGTATGTGGGTGGTGGGTTGTAATGTTGGGGGGGGGCTATTGTATGTTTTTTTTTACAGGCAAAAGAGCTGAATTTCTTGGGGCATGCCCCGCAAAGGGCCCTGTTCAGGGCTGGTAAGGTAAAAGAGCTTTGAACTTTAGTAATTTAGAATAGGGTAGGGCATTTTTTTATTTTGGCGGTCTTTGTTATTTTATTAGGGGGCTTAGAGTAGGTGTAATTAGTTTAAAATTGTTGTAATATTTTTCTAATGTTTGTAAA
Organism: Bombina bombina; assembly: GCF_027579735.1. NCBI lineage: Eukaryota > Metazoa > Chordata > Amphibia > Anura > Bombinatoridae > Bombina > Bombina bombina. The sequence continues at coordinate 711,631,156 of NC_069500.1, forward strand.
TATCTTTTTATTTTTTGCAACTTAGTTCTTTTTTATTTTTTGTACTTTAGTTAGTTTATTTCATTGTATTTATTTGTAGGAATTGTATTTAATTTATTTATTGATAGTGTAGTGTTAGGTTTAATTGTAGATAATTATAGGTATTTTATTTAATTAATTTATTGATAGTGTAGTGTTAGGTTTAATTGTAACTTAGGTTAGGATTTATTTTACAGGTAAATTTTTAATTATTTTAACTATTTTAGCTATTAAATAGTTCTTAACTATTTAATAGCTATTGTACCTGGTTAAAATAAATACAAAGTTACCTGTAAAATAAATATTAATCCTAAAATAGCTATAATATAAATATAATTTATATTGTAGCTATATTAGGATTTATTTTACAGGTAAGTATTTAGCTTTAAATAGGAATAATTTATTTAAGAAGAGTTAATTAATTTCATTAGATTTAAATTATATTTAACTTAGGGGGAGTGTTAGGGTTAGACTTAGCTTTAGGGGTTAATACATTTATTAGAATAGCGGTGAGCTCCAGTCGGCAGATTAGGGGTTAATGTTTGAAGATAGGTGTCGGTGATGTTATGGAGGGCAGATTAGGGGTTAATACTATTTATTATAGGGTTAATGAGGCGGATTAGGGGTTAATAACTTTATAATAATAGCGGTGCGGTCCGCTCGGCAGATTAGGGGATAATAAGTATAGGCAGGTGGAGGCGACATTGTGGGGGGCAGATTAGGGGTTAATAAATATAATATAGGGGTCGGCGGTGTTAGGGGCAGCAGATTAGGGGTACATAGGGATAATGTAAGTAGCGGCGGTTTACGGAGCGGCAGATTAGGGGTTAATAATAATATGCAGGGGTCAGCGATAGCGGGGACGGCAGATTAGGGGTTAATAAGTGTAAGGTTAGGGGTGTTTAGACTCGGGGTACATGTTAGAGTGTTAGGTGCAGACGTAGGAAGTGTTTCCCCATAGGAAACAATGTGTCTACGTTAGGAGCTGAACGCGGCTTTTTTGCAGGTGTTAGGTTTTTTTTCAGCTCAAACAGCCCCATTGTTTCCTATGGGGGAATCGTGCACGAGCACGTTTTTGAGGCTGGCCGCGTCCGTAAGCAACTCTGGTATCGAGAATTGAAGTTGCGTTAAATATGCTCTACTCTCCTTTTTTGGAGCCTAACGCAGCCATTCTGTGGACTCTCAATACCAGAGTTATTTTAAAGGTGCGACCAGAAAAAAACAAGCGTTAGCTACGCGGGTCGTTACCGACAAAACTCTAAATCTAGCCGTAAGATAGCTACAATGTAATTAATAATTACATTGTAGCTATCTTAGGATTTATATTTATTTTACAGGTAACTTTGTATTTATTTTAGCTAGTTATAATAGTTATTAAATAGTTATTAACTATTTAATAACTACCTAGCTAAAAGAAATACAAAATTACCTGTAAAATAAATCCTAACCTAAGTTACAATTAAACCTAACACTACACTATCATTAAATTAATTAAATAAATTAACTACAAATAACTACAATTAAATACAATTACATAAACTAACTAAAGTACAAAAAATAAAAAAAGCTAAGTTACAAAAATAAAAAAAATAAGTTACAAACATTTTAAAAATATTACAACAATTTTAAGCTACTTACACCTAATCTAAGCCCCCTAATAAAATAACAAACCCCCCCAAAATAAAAAAAATGCCCTACCCTATTCTAAATTAAAAAAGTTCAAAGCTCTTTTACCTTACCAGCCCTTAAAAGGGCCTTTTGTGGGGCATGCCCGAAGAATTCAGCTCTTTTGCCTGTAAAAGAAAAATACAACCCCCCCAACATTAAAATCCACCTCCCACATACCCCTAATCTAACCCAAACCCCCCTTAAAATAACCTAACACTAATCCCCTGAAGATCATCCTACCTTGAGTCGTCTTCACTCAGCCGAGCAGTGATGGAACCGAAGAGGAGATCCGGAGCGGCAGAAGTTATCCTCCAAGTGGCGCTGAAGAAATCTTCCATCCGATGAAGTGATCCTCCAGTCGGCGCTGAAGAAGTCTTCCATCCGGGCGATGTCATCTTCCAAGAGGCACTGAAGAAGTCTTCTATCCGGGTGATGTCATCTTCCAAGCGGGGTCTTCAATCTTCAATCTTCATCCCGCCGACACGGAACATCCTTCTTTACTGACGGACTACCGACGAAAGAAGGCTCCTTTAAGGGACGTCATCCAAGATGGCGTCCCTTCAATTCCGATTGGCTGATAGGATTCTATCAGCCAATCGGAATTAAGGTAGGAAAAATCTGATTGGCTGATTGAATCAGCCAATCAGATTCAAGTTCAATCCGATTGGCTGATCCAATCAGCCAATCAGATTGAGCTCGCATTCTATTGGCTGTTCCGATCAGCCAATAGAATGCGAGCTCAATCTGATTGGCTGATTCTAGGGGTTAATATGTATAGAGTAGCTTGCGGTGGGCTCCGGGAGCGGCGGTTTAGGGGGTAATAACTTTATTTAGTTGCGGCGGTGTAGGGGGGGACAGCTTAGGTGTGTTTAGACTCGGGGTACATGTTAGGGTGTTAGGTGTAGACAGCTCCCATAGGAATCAATGGGATGTCTGGCAGCAGCGAACTTGTACTTTCGCTATGGTCAGACTCCCATTGATTCCTATGGGATCTGCCGCCTCCAGGGTGGCTGTTTGAAAACCAGGTATGCTGGGCCGGAAAAGTGCAGAGCGTACCTGCTAGTTTTTTGATAACTAGCAAAAGTAGTCAGATTGTGCCGAACTTGTGTGCGGAACATCTGGAGTGACGTAAGAATCGATCTGTGTCGGACTGAGTCCGGCGGATCGAAGTTTACATCACAAAATTCTACTTTTGCCGGTCTCTAGCCTTGATAACTAAGGCAAATCAGCCTCGCCACAAATACGCTGCAGAATTTCAGCGTATTTGAGGTTGACGGCTTGATAACTAGGCCCAAAGGCACTTTTATATATATATATATATATATATATATATATATATATATAAGATAAGGGATTGGTAATAAGCGCTGTCTAAAGCCCAGATAGGTGAGGTATGGTATTCCTTGGAGCTGCTATATTCTAAATGGGTGTACTTGAAACCACTAACAAGTAGGGTAAATAAATGAATAGAAAGATATAGAATTAGCGCTAAAGGACCCAAAATAAATGATTTCAGTATGATTAACTGATATGGTGTTAACTTATAAAACCAAAACAATATATTTTTTATGAGGGATAGGATATTATCCAGTTAGGGAATGTTGGGCTCAGTTTACACTGACTGCAATCACTTATTTTTTGAAAGCAGTACTGATGTGCTGAGTCCTATTGCTAAAAACAATGTTTTATTTGGTATGTTTAAAAAACACAGAGAAAAAAAGCACAAAAAATATGGGAAAAAACATACATAAAACAATGTTACCAAAGCTCTTGTGGCTCCATCCACAATACACGAACGATTGAACTAAACCATCAAGATAAGATAAGCTAATTTTGTATTTTTAGATCATCAATTGTACATATATTCTTAAAACCACTTCACAGGAATTTTACAATATCAGACTTTTAGCGATCGTTTTATATAAATTGTTGTGCGCACTACTAATAGGTCCGCAAATTTAATCTGCAGTTATCAGTTTTAAAGATCCCCTAGTATTAAATAAACACTCAATTGCTATTTTATCATTACTCCTTTTAAACCCTAGCGTTTTTATAGGCACGATCCAATGAATTATCCCACACTTTAAATGAATTTACACATACTTTTTCATTCCTCAGTATATGTTTTTACCCTGATTAATTAATATTTTTTACTCTGTCCATTTATTGATCTGGCATCTGACTGTTACATACTTTCAACGAGTTAGTTTCAGTCAGAAAGCCAGACCTAGAGAAAACAGCTTTGGTTACATTGTTTTATGTATGTTTTTTCCCATATTTTTTGTGCTTTTTTTCCTGTGTTTTTTTTTTTTTTTTTTTTTTTTTTTTTTTTTTTATATTTATAATTTTTATTGAGGTTTAGTTAAAGGCATACATAGAACTTCATAACAAATTCTTATGTCACATGAACTAAGACATCAATGTTTCAGGAGTAATAAAATAGACATAAAAAAGACGTATAGCCAACAAGTTACATATCTTGCAAACATTATATAGATAGGGTGCTAATCCTTCAGGGACCTTCTAAATGACACAATAAATTACCTTTGGGCCAACAAAAGTAACAGGTAGTAATAAAGCGAGAGAAGGAAATTGTACCTAAGGGGACCACTTTTGGATCTCATTAATAAACCTCGAACTTTTAATTTTCTTTTTTTTTTTTTTTTTTTAGAATAGTTAGTAATTGGTATTGTAAGCAATAATAAGAGTGAATATATAAACTTGCTGTGTAAATAGTGTGGTAAAGTATGTAGGTGTAAATAGTTAGAGTATGGATAACAAGGAAAAATAAGGTGTGGTATTGGATAGAGAAACCACATAATTCACTCTCCTGAAATAGGAGATATATTAAGGGGTGGGGGGGGAGGTGGTAAATTGAGTATGTTAGACCAAATATTTAAGTAAAGCTCCATATTACATAAAAGGGAATACCAATGATGCAGGACCTGCCTGCTCTAAAAACTTTGTAAAGGAAGCTGTGTATATGTATTCTAGGCCTTTTTTACTGAATTGTTGATATCATTTAGGCAAGGGCTATATGTAAGTTGGTGTGTTAAAGAAATGGGCCAAAGGTAATAGACTTAGTAGGGCACGGGGTCTGGTTGTAATTGTGGGAATCATGTAGAGGTGATGTATTTGGAGTAGATCATTCTCTGGTACAGAAAAATTGGGATATTTACATAGATTGTAAGCTAGGGCACAAATAGACTATAGTAGTTAGGATGGGACTAGCTTAAAGTGCAATACATATAGCTATACAAAATTGTCCCCAGAGCAACATGGAATCTAAAATTGAAGTTGAGGCAGATATAAATTATTCAATCTATGTGACCTAGGTAGCAGCAATGGAGCTGTAGCATTAAAATGAAAACAGCAAAACATAACAATTGGGCCTTACAAAACAACTGCAAAGTGGAGCATACCAAATGTTAGGACGCAGCCTCGGCCGCTGGCTACGTCTGTACTGTATTGAAAGAAAGAAACCCACTATACAGCTGCCCTAATGTAGTGTGTGGACATTATAAGTAATCTATATGTCCCCATTCACAATTCAGCCAGATTAAGTAAGTATATACAACAGCAGGATCTATCTGATAGAACATATAGCATCTCTGAACACTTCAGTACAATAACAACAGGAGGGATGCACTGAAAAAACATACATTGCATACAGATGTCATATTAAAAACAAACATAACTCTATAAGCAGAGATTGTCAAGGGAGTATAAGGAAACATTTCTACCATTCAGTTCCCTCATGGCAGTAGCCTAATAAGGGTCCATAAACAGCAAGATAGTGGGGTACAAAGAACATATACATAACTGCAAAAACATAACAATACAGTCTTAATCATATGATTTGTAGATAACCCTAGGAACAATCTCAAGCCATATAAAATATTGAGTCTGGTAGACCTAGAGATGTAAGAGAGAGCTGTAACTGTGCTAACATAAACATTTTTAAGCAATGTAAATAAACAGCTATATATCATCCAGTCTTCAGTGATAGTTACTAAATCAATTGTGGGTGTGGGAACATGAAAGCCTGTCCAACGGCCACAGGCTGACCGATATCAAGCCTGATTAATGTTTAATTGAAGGTCTTCCTATGCCTGAGTTATCTCCACTGCGTTAAAGGCAAGAAGCATGGTGGAGGTAGCTGTTCATTATAGTGCAACAAATACTAAGCCCTGCAGAGATAGAAGTGGGAAAACAGTAGCGACAGTGACCATACTATGTGATCAGTAGCGTAGTCCCAGCAGCTGTAAATATGCTGACAGTGTTGGATTTAACTGTGACCAAGAAAAAATCCCCATGTAGGGCCAGACTGCTCCGTAATAGAGACGTTTGCATTTCTTACTATTCCCTGTAGTCACAGTTACGTCTGCTGATGGGAGCAGAATATCAAAGGACAGTTTAGCCTATGCCCTGCCTGAGGCTAGAGGAAGCACGTAGCCTCAGCAGTAACCCTCTCAATAATGTCCACAAGCCTGATGCAATATGTAAAGTAGGAGGGAGAGACTCTTTGCAAGCCCGGAGGCGTTTGAGGGAGAGTTCCGATTTTCTTGCCCCTGTGTATGGAGTTAGTAACTGGCATTGAGGAGCTTCTGGGGGACAACTTGAGGGTGTGTTGTATTCGGCATTAGAGGTAAAAGGCTCCAGGCAACAGATGTCGTGGTTTACCTTGCGAGGCTGTATGTCAGTGTAAACTTCTCCCAATGTATTTGTATTTGGGACGCAGTCTCCTCTCATGTGCCGCGATCTAGGGTACATACTCACATCCCACATGCTGTGCGGCTGATCGGGGTGTGTAGATCCGCTGGAGCTAATCCCAGTCACCGCATCTCCACTTACTCCTCTATCACAGTAAGGGTGTTGCGCTCTAGTTGTAGATGTCTCAGTCAGGTCCGATGTCTGCAAGAACCCAAGCTCGCAGTCCTCCGCTAAGTCTGCTGCACTATACAAAGTGGGGAAGAGCTGTTTCTGATAGTGGTTCAGGAGTCTAGCGATCTCAGCTAGTATAAGGTGGGTGTCGGCCATAGCGAGTGTATTCCCACGAGGGTGATAAAATGGCCGCCGCTCTTGAAGTTCAGGAGTAGGTATTTTTCTCTTGATTCCAGTGCAGGACTAATACATCGAGAGCAGTGTCCTCCACGCATGGGATAAAACTTTAGACGGGCAAGCATGAGGTTTCAGAAGCTATTTATACTTTAAATCCCTAAATTAAATCATTCTTAAATAAAGCTATGTTGGAGCTCTAAGTCTTGCGACCTATCCTGTGCGTTGCTGGCTCCGCTTCCCTTTTCCTGTGTTTTTTAAACATACCAAATAAAACATTGTTTTTAGCAATAGGACTCAGCACATCAGTACTGCTTTCAAAAAATAAGTGATTGCAGTCAGTGTAAACTGAGCCCAACATTCCCTAACTGGATAATATTCTATCTCTCATAAAAAATATATTGTTTTGGTTTTATAAGTTAACACCATATCAGTTAATCATACTGAAATAATTTATTTTGGGTCCTTTAGCACTAATTCTACATCTTTCTATTTATAAATAAATAAATAAATATATATATATATATATATATATATATATATATATATATATATATATATATATATATATATATATATAAAATGAAAAGATGAAAGCACTCACTGGACTATGGACAACAGTGTCAATAAAATATCCTTTATTGTGACGTTTCGGGACCAACAGACAAACATTTAAAGGCCCCTAAACCACTCCCCATAGTGACCTACCAATCAAAATGTGCCGTGTGCAAAAGTAAGTGAGCCGTGTGCAAAACCGGCATTAATCTCAGTGTAATAATTTCAAATACCAATAAATATTGTTAAAAGTGTACATTGAATCATGCCTATCTATATATAATCATATCACAGTGTGTGTGTGGTAATTTCTCAAAAACTGTATCCGATCATATACATGCTCAATACTTAACACAGTGCGTTAAACCTAATAGAAAAGTAAACAAAAACCTGATAGGCGTAGATCACACGCCCCTATTGTGTGATAGGCTTAGCACATATGCCTCACAAGCACACACCTTCCAAAGCATCACAAGCCAACCACGAGAGCCAACCATGTAAACAACTGACCTGATTGGCTACATGTGACCGAACAGACCCACTGTCAATAGCGGTGTCGTAACCACTAATCTAATGGTTGTCATGGTTCCCACAACATACAGGTCCCCCTGCTGCATAACAGGACTTCCACAATAGCCCCACATACCTCTCATTGTCAACGCTCCAAGTCCCTGTGCTACACGAACCGCATGACGTTGAACCGGCATTGCTCACAGCTTAAACACCACGCCACGATCACCATTGCCTAATACCGCGGTTGCTATGGAAACCCGTATGCAAAGCACAAACGCCGATTGTGGCTGTGTGTTGTGCCTACTGGACACAACATCCATGACATCAAAACGTTATTTATTACATCTCCAGCCGCCATCATCCTAATGTCACGGTTACTATGGTAACCTGTATAAACCACCAGTCTCGAATGTGGCTAACTATTGTGCCAGCTAAGTACATGATCTAGTACTAGGAGCCACCCCCTAAAAGAGGATGGCTAGGTTAGTCTCCAACTATCCAAATGGACAAAAGGGGGAAACAAAGAGCTTTATACTTGTATATTTGTAACATGCGTATCTGGGTGATAGTGTATAATATCTTACCCAATTGGGTATCAACGTAAGAATGAACATCTGCTCTTTTTGTCCACATCAAGAGGCCAACCAGAAAACAACAGCAAATGTCTAAAACAAAACATTCTTCACTTCAAAAGGACCAATCAGAGACAAAGTGTGCCATGATTCTTCCAGTCATCTGCCAACAGATGGTGCTTGCCGCCAGATCAACCTATTCTAAACCACATACACAATAACCAATAATAATAATAATAAATAAAATAATACTACTCAATCGTGTAATATAAATCAAAACCACACACCACCTAAGTCTCAAACCCTCTGTAAAAACGTCAGGGTTGAGCCTACCCCACTCAGGGGGCTTCATCACAAACTCCTTGTGTACAAGAACTAACCACCTATGGTGAAAATAAATAAATAAATAAATAAATGTGTATAAATCTATACACCAATTATTGAGTACTAACAATATTGATCAGGTAAACACTGTCTCCTGGACTTCCTGTTGGAGGAGGGGCTTGCAGGTAACTGCAGGTAGCTGCAGGTGTCTCGGAAGCCCCACGCCTCAAGGTGAGGCCTAATCCACCACCAACATATGCATTTTTGCCCTTGGCCGTTTATAGGCTTGGGCATTAGGATCTGGATCCTGCATGGGAAGTCTGGACTTTAGCCGAAGGGTGCATGCTGGCTAGTGCACACCGTTTCTACACAAGCACACAGGTGTTGCAACAAGTAGCCCGGAGATAAAACGCTTAAAGTTTCCTGGGACCTATTACTTGCTAAAGCCCAGTGTATGGAGGGCTGCCAGATTATTACGGCTACTTACCTGACACCCACCCACGAATGACTAAGAGGTACCTGGCTTACCTATGTCAGAGGGGCGATCAGCAGAGGAGGTGTCAGTGCTGCCCCATGGACGAGTCGGCTGTTTTGCGGAGCCTAGTGAACAGAGTTTCGTCTCATCACCTACCTGGTTGGGTGTGTTATTCAAATAAGTTGCACTTCTTCTGTTCCCGGGAGGTTTGAGGTCAACGCCGAGCACGCTGAAAGAGGCGCGGCTCCCTAGCTCACCTGGATGGGCCAGTATCGCAAGCGGCAGTATCCCTCTCCCTGGATGAGAGGGAAACACGGCTGAGTACTTTGGAAAGAATCGGGGCCGCTGGTGTGGGGCATAACACAAATGGATCCATCCTTTCCAGCAGGAGAAGCCGCAAGTAGCCGCAAATAGGTCCGTGCACGCCGGACCTGAATACCGCATAGTTAAAGCCTCCCCCTACAAGCCCATATGCTGAAAGGTCCCTGGGACATCTAATTGGATCGTAGCACGCATTGGCCCCGGCGGCTGGCAGACTGCCACGCCGTGGAGGGGACGCTCTTCCCGGCCATCAAAGCGGCAGATTTCTGCCTCAAACAGTTTATCCGCAGCTTGGGAAAGGTTAAGGGTGCAGAGTCGCTGCCGAGACATACGATCCCTGTGGTGAGGTATTGTATTTGTATATAGCAGCCTGCTCTTCGCTGGTTACAGAAGGACACTCTAAACCACTATAGCTGTTTTGTTTGCCTTGGTGGGTAATCTATTGCCGTATTACTGTATGAGGAGCATAAGACTTTCTTGGAGTACATATATAAACAGCTGCCTCTTTACTGACAGTCGTAGCCCCTGACTTACATTCTGGCTCCCTAGCAACCTGCCCGTACATAAGTTTCTCCCTATGTTGGAAGGGCCCTTTACGTTTGCTTGTTGAGACTGTTGGGTATAACATATATCTCAGGACTTCATCACTGATAAACCGCATGTGCTATACCCCAACAGGTTGCTTTTATTTAAGTTCTTATGTTGTATTATGTACCTGCAGAGTTTATTAAGATGACATTTATGTGTTATATCTAACTTGGTATATATTGCCATCTTATTTTGTCCATTTTTGCTAAGTTTAAATCAACAGTTCGCTTTTTTTTTTTTTTTTTTTTTTTTGTTGTGTTGCATTTAACGTTGCTAAGTTCTATCTTAACGGAATTAACCTTTCTAGTCACATATTTTGCTTTATGAACCCTTCTGTAGTTTTCTTTGGGTCATATGTGAATGTAGGCGATTACACTTTAGATATAGTTTAAAACTAGGGAATTTTGCTGAGAAAGGGTTTCACTTTAGATTAAGTTAAAGATTTAGGGGATACATTTAATTTAAACAGTTACTTGGAATAGAAGTATAAGCACTTTATTACTTTGGAGCACACTCTCTTTTTTTTTTTTTTTTTTTGAGTTAAAATAATACATCAGAAGCGTAAGCACTTTAAGAGATTTTTGTTCTAGGTTCTTTGCCACTAGGGAGTCTGTTCCGAGGTGGAACTATTATACATAATAGAGGTAAAAGTATCAAGGAAACAATACCACGTTTTTTGTTCTTTTTTTTTTTTTTTTTTTTTTTTTCATCCGCTTTATTAATAGTTAACCCCTTAACGACCAACGACGTATGGGGTACGTCCTGCAAAAAAATGCAGTTAATGACCAAGGACGTACCCCATACGTCGTTGGTCTTTGAAAGCAGTGGAAGCGATCCTGATAGCTTCCAGCTGCTTTCATGTTATTGCAGTGATGCCTCAATATTGAGGCATCCTGCAATAACTGTTTTTAGCCATCCAATGCAGAGAGAGCCACTCTGTGGCCCACTCTGCATCGGCTATCGATAGCCATTACCGTTGGTGGGTGGGAGCTCATCCAGGGAGGCGGGTGGGCAGTTATTGGTGGAGGAGGGGGGAGGGATCTTGTGCGGGTGCGCGCGCGTGCACGGGCGCGTGCACGAGAGCCGTGCACGCGCGTGCACGAGAGCCGTGCACGTGAGATCAATGCAAACAGCATCAATATGCTGTAGATCTGGAGGGTGGGAGAGAGGACTGGGGAGGGTGGGATTTTCAAAACAAGGCATCTGGGAGAGGGTGGGGGGTTGGATGTTGAGGGGGGGGCAGCTACACTACAAAAATATTTAATAAAATAAAAAAATGTAAATACATTATTATTTTTCAAACTGGGTACTGGCAGACAGCTGCCAGTACCTAATATGGTGCACAATAAAGGCAGGGGGGGGGGTTAAAGAGCTGTTTGGGGGGGGATCAGGGAGGTTGGGGGCTAAGGGGGGTCCTACACAGCAGAAGAATTTTTTATTTTTTTAAAAAAAAACTAAAAACCCCCAAAAAACTTTTATTTTAGTACTGGCAGACTTTCTGCCAGTACTTAAGATGGCGGGGACATTTGTGGGGTGGGGGAGGGAAGGGAGCTGTTTGGGAGGGATCAGGGGGTCTGATGTGTCAGGTGGGAGGCTGATCTCTACACTAAAGCTAAAATTAACCCTGCAAGCTCCCTACAAGCTACCTAATTAACTCCTTCACTGCTAGACATAATATATGTGTGATGCGCAGCGGCATTTAGCGACCTTCTAACTACCGAAAAGCAACGCCAAAGCCATATATGTCTGCTATTTCTGAACAAAGGGGATCGAAGCATTTACAACAATTTGTGCCATAATTGCACAAGCTGTTTGTAAATAATTTCAGTGAGAAACCTAAAATTGTGAAATATTTAAAGTTTTTTTTAATTTGATCGCATTTGGCGGTGAAATGGTGGCATGAAATATACCAAAATGGGCCTAGATCAATACTTGGGGTTGTTTACTACACTACACTAAAGCTAAAATTAACCCTAAAAGCTCCCTACATGCTCCCTAATTAACCCCTTCACTGCTGCGCATAATACACGTGTGGTGCGCAGTGGCATTTAGCGGCCTTCTAATTACTAAAAAGCAACGTAGAAGCCATATATGTCTGCTATTTCTGAACAAAGGGGATCCCAGAGAAGCATTTAAAACCATTTGTGCAATAATTGCACAAGCTGTTTGTAAATAATTTCAGTGAGAAACCTAAAGTTTGTGAAAAAATTTGTGAAAAAGTGAACGATTTTTTTTTATTTGATCGGATTTGGTAGTGAAATGGTGGCATGAAATATACCAAAATGGGCCTAGATCAATACTTTGGGATGTCTTCTAAATATATATATACATGTTAAAGGATATTCAGGGATTCCTGACAGATATCAGTGTCCCAATGTAACTAGCGCTAATTTTGAAAAAAAAAGTGGTTTGGAAATAGCAAAGTGCTACTTTTATTTAGTGCCCTATAACTTGCAAAAAAAGCAAGGAACATGTAAACATTGGGTATTTCTAAACTCAGGACAAAATTTAGAAACTATTTAGCATGGGTGTTTTTGGGTGGTTGTAGATGTGCAACAGATTTTGGGGGTCAAAGTTTGAAAAAATTGTTTTTTTTTCCATTTTTTCCTCATATTTTATAATTTTTTTAATAGTAAATTATAAGATATGATGAAAATAACGGTATGTTTAGAAAGTCCATTTAATGGCGAGAAAAACGGTATATAATATGTGTGGGTACAGTAAATGAGTAAGAGGAAAATTACAGCTAAACACAAACACCGCAGAAATGTAAAAATAGCCTTGGTCCCAAACGGTCAACAAATGGAAAAGTGCTCTGGTCACTAAGGGGTTAAATTAACACTAAGTATTAAAGGCTCACTTGCACGATAGATAACATCTTGAGACAATCCTGTTACAGCAACACAAGCACGAATTGCTGATATACAGATATCACAGGGAATACATCTCTGTGTTGTTAGACGTATAATACGGTTATAAATTCTACACTTCCACATCTAATAGAAGCATACGATTAGAGACTAGTAAGTAGCTAGTAAGGCCTTACACTTATTGCAGGGCTGGTGTGGGGGTCTATCCCTCTTCCCCTCCTTTTTTTTTTTTTTTTTTTTTTTTTTTCTTCTTTTGCCCCTTGACATATTGCAGTCTAGTAAGGAATATGCCTAGTCCATGGACAGATATTTGCATCAAAGAGGCTCTCCTTCCAATATGCCTCCTAAACCAAAAGAAAAAAAAGGGAGTAGCAGGAATCTGGATTCTAGCATAGTCTCCCCTCAAGACAAGGGGCCTTTTCACCCCCCTTCTAATAACATGGCAGAATTTGCAGCCGAAGTAGCTAAAATCTTGATGCCCCAATTTGACTTGATCAAACAGGAGATTAGAAATGAGATTTCTAATCTCACTATAGAAGTTAGGCAATTCTCATCCAGAATGGATGAAATTGAGAATAGAATCTCGGACCTGGAAGACAGGTTCAATGTATTGGATCCATCTATAGATGCTTGTGGTAAAACTATTATATCTCTACAAGCAAAGATCGAGGACCTTGAGGACCGCTCAAGGCGTAATAATTTAAAAGTGATTGGGCTTCCCAAAACCCCTGAGTTTCAGGATCTAATGACCTTTGTCTCATCTACACTACCTCAGGCCCTGCAGATTCCAGCTCCTGCTACCCCCTTCCAGATTGAAAGAGTTCACAGGATAGGTCAGCGGCGTGAGCATAGTGAGTCCCAGAGACCTAGGCCTGTGATCTTTAAATTTGTGAACTTTCAGGATAAAATGCTATATCTCCGACATTATAGGAAATGTAACCCTTTCACTTTAGGCCAACATAAGTTGTTGATGTTTCAGGACTTTTCCTCTGAAACTATGGCAAAGAGAAGGGATATGTTGTTCTTTTATGGTAGACTCCAGAGGGAAAAATATAATATTAAGCTCCTGTACCCTGCAAAATTAGTGGTACTGAAAGAAGGCACTACATATACACTGAATAATGTGATGGAAGCTGAAGCTTTCTGTAGAGAATCCGGGATACCCTAGTATGTATATTAGATAGGGTTCCAGGATCCTAAAGTTTGTGTATTGCTGTCTTGGTATTACATAAGCGCTAGTTATGAGAAATAAGAGTCTGTTTGGTTGTTTTATATTTTCTGAAAGGTATTGGAACTTAAGACAGAAATGGTATAATTGGTATAAATGGGATGTGTGTTCGCTTTTTTTTTTTTTTTTTTTTTTTTTTCTTCTGTCTCCCTCTCTCTCGCCATCTCTCTGGTCCCTTTCCTCTCTCCACACCTAAGGGTCTGCCGCCCTCTATGTCAGGCTCTCCCCCCTGACTGCCAAGTTTGTATATATAATGAGTCTATTTGGGTATATATCTATGGATTTAGAGACAAATAGTTTCCCTGATGAGTAAACTCAACCTACTATCTTGGAATATTGGTGGCATTAACTCCCCAATTAAAAGGAAAACTATAATAAAACACCTGGGTAAATTTAACCCTGATATAGTTTTCCTACAGGAGCTTCATCTCAATGCTATTGAAATCCCTAAATTGAAATCTAAATGGGTGGGTGAAGTTTGGGCGGTCCCTTTTACATCCAGGAAGAGGGGGGTGGCCATTTTAGTGAATCGGAAGTTGGAATATCAGGTGATTAACACCGTTGCTGATCCTGAGGGCAGATTCTTAATCGTGGAACTAGAAATCAAACATACAAAATATATATTGTGCAATATATACGGTCCCAATCAAATGGATCGCAAATTTTGGTCTGTACTCTCAGTTAAACTACATAACTATATTGGGTCCAATCTAATTATCGGGGGAGACCTAAATTTAATGGCAGACCCTCTGCTAGATAGCTCAAACAAAAAGGCTTTAAAAAATAGGGATCGGAAATCCCGGACCTTACATAAATTTTGTACCCATCTGGGCCTGGTTGATATATGGCGGGTTCAGAACCTGGATGCCCGAGACTATACCTGTGTATCTCAAGTCCAACAGTCCTTTTCAAGGATTGATTATTTTTTAATCTCTGAATCCCTGCTTAACTGGAATTGGGTGTCCAGAATTGAGGATATTGTCATTTCCGATCACGCGGTGATCGGGTTGAGGTGTGATACGACCTGTGAAAATCGAGGTAAGAATCATATATATTTTCCTAAGTACCTGAGTAATAATATCAAGTTTCAGAACCAATTGCGCTTAAAATGGGATGAATACTATAATAATAATTACAGCTATATAGATAAGATCGAAGTGTTCTGGGAGGCTTCTAAGGCCGTTTTACGAGGGGAAATTAAATCATACTCCCTACACTTAAAAAAAAAGTGGAGCCTAGCAACTAGACAACTTGCTAATCGGGTTAAGAATGCATATAGGGCTTATATTATAAACCACACTAAAGTTAGTTGGGATGCATATATGACCGCAAAATCTCTCCGTGATACACATATTAAACAAAGTAGTGTTCAGGAAGAAATGAGAATGAGAGCAATGTACGGAGGCTTTATAGGTAGATCAGCGAAATTCCTGGCCAGAATCACCAAATCTGCTCACAGACACCCAATATCTGCTATTAAACAGGGAGACATGAGATATACCAAACATACTGACATTGAAAAAGTATTCTTTGACTTTTTCCAAGATCTATACAAAAGAGACTCTATTAACCACGATAAGAATTTGGCATTCTGGGAAAAGATTAAGCTCCCAAGGTTATCCTCTGAGGCCAGAGAAGTGATTAACGCTCCTATTTCCGAGGAGGAAATCACAATAGCAATTAAGAATGCGAAAACGAATAAAGCGGCTGGACCCGATGCCCTTCCTATTGAGTACTATAGGATTCTACAGACACAGGTGACACCAATATTGAATAGGCTATTTAATTTTTACTTTTCAGAGAACACCAACTGTTCTTCCTCTTATACAACCGCGAATATCTCATTAATCCTAAAAAAGGGTAAAGACCCGGAACTGCCTAGTTCCTATAGACCGATCTCGGTCCTCAACACCGACTATAAGCTGCTCGCAGCTATAATAGCCTCTCAATTGAAGCCATATATGGGTGATTTGATCCATAAGAATCAATCCGGTTTCATGTCGGGCCGAAACCCCGTAAGAAATACAAGAAAATTATTAATTTTGATCGAATCCTTTTGGAGTAAATATAAGTCCTTTCGGGCATGTGAAGCGGAAGATAAGGCTATTTTAACGATCGACGCGGAGAAAGCATTCGATCGCGTTGACTGGGACTACCTGTTCTCCGCGTTAGATCGGTTCGGACTCCCTGAATATTTTATTAATTATATTCGACTAATCTATAGTAACCCTTCCTCGGCGGTCATCATAAACAATACATCTACCCAACGCTTTGAGTTATCCAGAGGAACTAGACAAGGATGTCCTCTTTCCTCTTTTTTATTTAATCTGAGTGTAGAACCCCTTGCCATCCAATTAAGACAAGAACTGGACGGGATCCTCCTAGCAGATGAAAAGCTAGTGTTGCTTCTATATGCGGATGACCTTCTAATATTCCTTTCCAATCTTAAGGTCACTTTACCCAGTTTTCAGGCGATTATCCAAGAATTTGGGGAGATCTCTGGTTTTAAGATAAACACCTCAAAATCAGAATTAATGTGGTTATATAGAAAGCCCCCTTATTTTTGTAATCACCCCTTCCTCGAGGTCTCCCAGATTACTTATCTTGGCCTTTGTCTATCTAGAAACCCAGAAGAGTGGTACAAGACAAACTATAGGCCCATCCTGGACTACTGTAGAAGGAAACTAGAGGAATGGACTTCGTTGTCCATATCATTAACGGCTCGCGTGACTTTAATTAAATCAGTCATCTTTCCAAAACTTTTTTATATTATGCAGAACATCCCGTGCTTTTTACCTAAAAAAAGATATTAACATGTATAATAGGGCATGTTCCCAATTTTTATGGAATGGAAAGAGATCTCGCATAGCGCCTCGTAGGCTTATGAATTCTAAGCTTTCAGCTGGCCTTGCTCTCCCCAATATTCAAACATATAATCTGGTCATTATAGCCAGATTTGCTTTGGACTGGTTAACTGAGAAAGACCAAATCTCCTCGGTTATCTGGGAAAATCAAATGGTGGCCCCGTTCAGCTTGAAGGCACTTTTACACTGTCCTCTCACCTCTCTGCCCGCTAATATATTTTATATGACCACCTTTAAGAACGTTATTGTGGCCTGGCAGAGGCTCTGCGTGGAAAACGATTGCTCCCCCTACATATCACAATATTTAACTATATGTGGTAATCCTGAGTTCGGGCCTGGCCTAAACAATCAGATATTCAAAGTATGGGCGTTAAAGGGTCTTCAAAATATGTTACAACTACAGGGCGCAGACGGGTATCCGCGACTGTTCGAAGATATTGCAATACAATATGACCTACACCCACGCGAATTCTACGCTTATCTCCAAGCTAGACACTATCTTCAAGAGCTACGCTTAAAATTTGGGAAAAACTGGTCCTGGGGTGAGTTACAGGCCAAGATCTCTCTGTATGCGGCAGGAATATACACAATTTCCCCACTATATCTTCTCATAAACCAGAAGGCGTCAAAGACGCAGACGACTGAGATGGTGGCAATGTGGGAGGCATACTTCCCAGATATAGACGAGCAGTCTATTACTGGGAGTTTCCAAATAATCCAACAAAGTTGGGTACCGACTGCATGGAGAGAGTCACAGATAAAAATTGGCCTTAAAAGATATCTCACTCCTGCTGCTCTCTCCAAATGGTATAAATCTAGAGTTCTTTGCTCGAGATGTTCCTCATTAAGTGCAGATCTATTCCATTGTCTGTGGAGTTGCCCTAAAACTTACCAATATTGGAAGAAAATATCCTATTGGATGACGGTAACTCTAAGACTGGATTATAAACTATCTCCAATAGATGTGTTCTTTTTGGTGAAATTTCAGGGAATAACCAAGAATTACAACCTGATAAATACTATAATCCTAACGGCTCGTAATCTTATTTTTAAGCGGTGGAAAGCTTCTTCCGCACCCACAATGCCACAATTTAAAAATGCTATGATCAATCATTTCATAACTGAGCAATTTAACATTCCTTATCCACAAGATAAATACCTGCCTACATTCTTTAAAAAATGGGAAACATTTGTGAGATCTCTTCCCCTTGCACTTCAGAAAAAACTGATTAAACCCCTTAGAGATACAGAGTATGTTATGGTAAACATCCTAGCTGGCCACTTCCCTGGAGAATGGGCAACAGATGCTGGGTGAGGTGACCGGGTGGGGCGGGGAGATGAGAGAGTCGGATATTATTATTATTTTTTTTTTTTTTTTTTTGTTTTTCTTCTTTCGTGTTTTGTTTATTTGTGTGGTGTATGTGTGTCCGGGAGAAAGTCACTGACTGTTAAAATAAGTAAAGATGAAAAAAGATCACAAATATGTCACAAATTTAACATGTTGTTTAATATTTGACGCACATATGACAAATCCTGGTTGATTGTACAATTCCTGTATTTCCTTTATTATATCATTCACTAATGTAAGGGGGATTTTTTGACCCTTACCTGACACTAATTGTTACTGTTTAAATTTTATATGGAATAACTTATTCATTGTGATGCACTTTTTATAATTGATTATTGTAATATATTTTCTTTACTATAAATAAAAATTAAAAAAAAAAAAAAAAAACAATATTGATCAGGGTATACCCATATATATCATAAGCTAACCAAAAGCAAACCACAATCTTACATCACCCTATACAAATCATATAAAATAACTTGCCAATCATATCCAGACATCCAAAGTGATGGACATTAAACACCATACGTTAATAGCAACTATTATCAAATCCATTGAGCATGTATAGAAAGCATACCAGTCACAGACGTAACCAATACATGAAAGTGTGACAAGTGTAATAAAGCAAGATTAAAAACAAATAAAAACATAGCACACCTCAAATATTAACATATTCACAATTAAACATCTAACGTATGATAATCATGGTACACCATATCTGGTATAGTTAGGTAAAGAAATTTCAACTCCAAAAGGGAGAAATAACTCAAGAGTGGGAAGTAGACTCTCATTATTAGCGATACACACAGTGTCGCCTGCCCTCACGGGCATAGAACCAATGAATCAATGGACTCTCACAACACTGAATCAATGGACTCTCACAGCACATATCCATTATAGAAAGTTCTGCCACCCCGTCTGAATATTTAAACCTCTTGGGGCCAATGTGCATAATTCATGAATCCAGCGTGCTTCTTTTCTCAGAAGGATCTTGGCTCGGTTTCCACCTCTTCGTAGGGCTGGCACGTGATCAATAATTCTGAAGCGTAGGTCGCTCACAGTGTGTCCTGCTTCAAGGAAGTGGCGGGCCACCGGATGTTCTGCCTTTCCCGTGTTAATTGCCGATCTAATGCTTGAGCGGTGATTCGCCATCCTCACTCTGGCGTCGTCAGTCGTCTTGCCAGTATAAAATTTCCCACAGGGGCAATTAAGTAGGTATACGATGAATTGAGTTGTACATGTCAGGAAATATTTAATCTGATATCTTTTACGACAATCAGGATGTTGAAATGTCGTGCCAGTGTGCATGCTGTTGCAAGTTACACAACTAATGCATTTGTAGCATCCAATTTTTCTCTTTAGCCATGTCTGTTTCTCATTTTTTAAAGGGATATCAGTCTTTACTAGGAGATCTCGTAGACTCCTACCCCTACGATATGCCAATCGTGGTGCTGCCCATTCAGTGAACGGTAGTGTGGGGTCACTCTGGAGAATCTTCCATTCCTCCTTTATTGCTTTGGCAATCTGGTGTTGGTCTGGATTATACGTGGTCACAAACGTGAGTTGACGATTTGGTGTAGTACTTGTGGTACTTTGTTCTTGTTGGGCTAGAAGAGCCGATTCACGTTGTTGCTCTAAGTTCTTTCTATTGTACCCACGTTGAAGGAAACTTTGTGTCATTTCTGACATCTGTGTCTGCATCAGATCTATGTTTGTGTTGTTTCTTATCACCCTTTGGTATTGGGCTTTAGGAATATTCCGTATGAGTGCAGGCTGGTGGCAACTTCTGGCATGTAGTAGTGTGTTACGGTCTGTTTCCTTCCGGAACAATGTGGTACCCAGCTTGTTGGACGTTTTGAACACCCTGACGTCTAGAAAATCAACTGTGACACTGTTGAAATTTAATAGTGCTATCCATCCCGTTTAAGGTAAGGATCCAGTCATTCAGGGCCTGTTCGCCATCACGCCATATCAAGAAGACGTCGTCTATATACCAACAATAGTATAGAATGGCATCCATTTCGTACACCTTCATTTGTATGGACTCGTAGTCCGCCATAAACAGGTTGGCCAACGATGGTGCCATGTTTGACCCCATCGCGGTCCCTTCAATTTGTAAGTAAAAAGTGTTCTCGAACCGGAAAAAGTTGTTCTCCAAGCATATCTTTAGGAGATCCACCAGAACATCCTCTGGGGGTCCCACATAAGGACTCTTTCGTAGATGGTTGACCACGGCTGCAATCCCCAATTTGTGGGGAATTACCGTGTAAAGACTGCAGACATCCATCGTCACTAGTAGATCAGTGGGTTGTAAATCATCTATTTGGGTAATGGATCGAATGAAGGCATTTGAGTCTTGTGTGTACGATTTCATTCTTTTGACCATCGGCTGCAGATGAAAGTCCAGAAACTCAGCGAGTGGTTGGAGGAGTGATCCCCTTGCTGAGACAATAGGCCTTCCCGGGGGGTGTGTGGGATCCTTATGGATTTTTGGTAACGTGTAGATAATGGGTGTTATAGGATAGTCCCTTTTCAAACATTTATGTTCCTGTATGGTTATACATCCCATTGCACACCACCTCTCAAGTTTTTCATCTATGTGTCTTTTCAATTGATGAGTGGGATCCGTTTCAAGGGTCCTGTAGGTCTTTTTATCTGTTAGTTGTCCCAAAAGTTCTGATCTATATTGTTGCACATCCATCACGACCACCGCCCCACCCTTATCCGCCGGGCGTATTATGATGGTCGTGTCTTCTGCTAGTGTCTTTAATGCCTGTCTCTCTTCCTTAGACAAATTATCTGCTCTCCGCCTGTTGGGGATTTCTTTGGAGACATGACTCAGATAGTTCGTGTATGCAGTAATGGATGGATTTTGCGACTTTGGGTCAAATGTTCCAGGTGTTCGGAAGGGTGTTATTTCACTATTATCTATCTGATAGTACTCCATGAGTCTCAGATTCCTCCCAAATTTTTGAATGTTGATATAGGTGTCAAATGAATTAGACTTCATTGTCGGAACATAGGATAAACCCTTATTCAATAGGGAGTTTTCTGGCTGTGAAAGCGGTCTCGAGCTGATATTGAATACGTTATTAATCATCTCCTCTGTATTGGAGGGCGGCGTGACATGCCCCCCCCTCCTCGTGTGTGGCCTGTGCCTCGTCCTAAAAAACGAACTGAAGAAGTGTTAGATGAAGTGTATGAGGTGCCTCTATTATTCGCTCCCCTCATGTTGTCCCACTGTAGTCCTCTGTTAGCACCTCTGGATCTTGTGGTGATGCCTCGATATAATGAGTCTCCGCTAGTTGTTGCCACCTCTGGGTCTGAGCTATCACCCGAGCTGGTATCAACCGTGTTGATGTTTCTTTTTGTGAATCTTCTTTCACGTCTTGATCTGTAATTCTGTCTCTCATCCGGTGATAACATCCAACGATATACACTCTTATATGTGTAGTCCTGGTGAACTGTTTGGAGTTTTCGATTTTTGAATGCAATAAGTTCTTGTTTATATAGCTTGACTTGTTGTGTCAGTGGCTCCTAGTACTAGATCATGTACTTAGCTGGCACAATAGTTAGCCACATTCGAGACTGGTGGTTTATACAGGTTACCATAGTAACCGTGACATTAGGATGATGGCGGCTGGAGATGTAATAAATAACGTTTTGATGTCATGGATGTTGTGTCCAGTAGGCACAACACACAGCCACAATCGGCATTTGTGCTTTGCATACGGGTTTCCATAGCAACCACGGTATTAGGCAATGGTGATCGTGGCGTGGTGTTTAAGCTGTGAGCAATGCCGGTTCAACGTCATGCGGTTCGTGTAGCACAGGGACTTGGAGCGTTGACAATGAGAGGTATGTGGGGCTATTGTGGAAGTCCTGTTATGCAGCAGGGGGACCTGTATGTTGTGGGAACCATGACAACCATTAGATTAGTGGTTACGACACCGCTATTGACAGTGGGTCTGTTCGGTCACATGTAGCCAATTAGGTCAGTTGTTTACATGGTTGGCTCTCGTGGTTGGCTTGTGATGCTTTGGAAGGTGTGTGCTTGTGAGGCATATGTGCTAAGCCTATCACACAATATGGGCGTGCGATCTACGCCTATCAGGTTTTTGTTTACTTTTCTATTAGGTTTAACGCACTGTGTTAAGTATTGAGCATGTATATGATCGGATACAGTTTTTGAGAAATTAACACCACACACACACTGTGATATGATTATATATAGATAGGCATGATTCAATGTACACTTTTAACAATATTTATTGGTATTTGAAATTATTACACTGAGATTAATGCCGGTTTTGCACACGGCTCACTTACTTTTGCACACGGCACATTTTGATTGGTAGGTCACTATGGGGAGTGGTTTAGGGGCCTTTAAATGTTTGTCTGTTTTCACTTGTTGCTTGTCAGAAGAAGGGACGCTGTTGGTCCCGAAACGTCACAATAAAGGATATTTTATTGACACTGTTGTCCATAGTCCAGTGAGTGCTTTCATCTTTTCATTTTCTAAAATACCTGGCTACAGCACCCTGGCAAGTTGCGGTCTGTTGGTGAGAGTGCATATACCAATAACAAACTTCTATCTATGCTCCTACGGTACAATGCACCCACAGTTTTGCTGAATCAGCTCAAATAATTTCCCTTCTTTTCAATATTTGTGCCTCAACATTTATCAATATGACTGAACTACATACTGATAACATGGAAACACCTGATGTAACTCAGAGTGAGAATATGGAAGAGAGACATGAGGACATCTTTACATTCACGGACGAAGATGCAGAGGCCATTAGATTTGGCTCCATTGAAGAACAACAGGTGGAAGAGTCATGTCAGTCTCTGTATAATACATTGGCGAAGTTGAAACAACGTGAGATAGATCTCAACCTTCACGGTATATATCTTTCTGACTACCATAAAAAGAGAATACTGCCACGAGGGTTTAGAGTGAAAAACATCCCCACTATTGGGAGATCAAATGCTGAATTTTGCACCAATTGGTGCAAAATTCTTAACAAGTGCTCATTTGATCTCATGCTTCTTGTGATTAGAGAAGCGGGACGACTACTCAAAGAAGTGAGAACTGAAATCCGAGTGTTTGAAGCAGAACAACTCAACACACTCAGAGCAGATAAGAGTGTTGATTGGTTGGATAAACTGACACAACAAGTCAAGCTATATAAACAAGAACTTATTGCATTCAAAAATCGAAAACTCCAAACAGTTCACCAGGACTACACATATAAGAGTGTATATCGTTGGATGTTATCACCGGATGAGAGACAGAATTACAGATCAAGACGTGAAAGAAGATTCACGAAAAGAAACATCAACACGGTTGATACCAGCTCGGGTGATAGCTCAGACCCAGAGGTGGCAACAACTAGCGGAGACTCATTATATCGAGGCATCACCACAAGATCCAGAGGTGCTAACAGAGGACTACAGTGGGACAACATGAGGGGAGCGAATAATAGAGGCACCTCATACACTTCATCTAACACTTCTTCAGTTCGTTTTTTAGGACGAGGCACAGGCCACACATGAGGAGGGGGGGGGCATGTCACGCCGCCCTCCAATACAGAGGAGATGATTAATAACGTATTCAATATCAGCTCGAGACCGCTTTCACAGCCAGAAAACTCCCTATTGAATAAGGGTTTATCCTATGTTCCAACAATGAAGTCTAATTCATTTGACACCTATATCGACATTCAAAAATTTGGGAGGAATCTGAGACTCAAGGAGTACTATCAGATAGATAATAGTGAAATAACACCCTTCCGAACACCTGGAACATTTGACCCAAAGTCGCAAAATCCATCCATTACTGCATACACGAACTATCTGAGTCATGTCTCCAAAGAAATCCCCAACAGGCGGAGAGCAGATAATTTGTCTAAGGAAGAGAGACAGGCATTAAAGACACTAGCAGAAGACACGACCATCATAATACGCCCGGCGGATAAGGGTGGGGCGGTGGTCGTGATGGATGTGCAACAATATAGATCAGAACTTTTGGGACAACTAACAGATAAAAAGACCTACAGGACCCTTGAAACGGATCCCACTCATCAATTGAAAAGACACATAGATGAAAAACTTGAGAGGTGGTGTGCAATGGGATGTATAACCATACAGGAACATAAATTTTTGAAAAGGGACTATCCTATAACACCCATTATCTACATGTTACCAAAAATCCATAAGGATCCCACACACCCCCCGGGAAGGCCTATCGTCTCAGCAAGGGGATCACTCCTCCAACCACTCGCTGAGTTTCTGGACTTTCATCTGCAGCCGATGGTCAAAAGAATGAAATCGTACACACAAGACTCAAATGCCTTCATTCGATCCATTACCCAAATAGATGATTTACAACCCACTGATCTACTAGTGACGATGGATGTCTGCAGTCTTTACACGGTAATTCCCCACAAATTGGGGATTGCAGCCGTGGTCAACCATCTACGAAAGAGTCCTTATGTGGGACCCCCAGAGGATGTTCTGGTGGATCTCCTAAAGATATGCTTGGAGAACAACTTTTTCCGGTTCGAGAACACTTTTTACTTACAAATTGAAGGGACCGCGATGGGGTCAAACATGGCACCATCGTTGGCCAACCTGTTTATGGCGGACTACGAGTCCATACAAATGAAGGTGTACGAAATGGATGCCATTCTATACTATTGTCGGTATATAGACGACGTCTTCTTGATATGGCGTGATGGCGAACAGGCCCTGAATGACTGGATCCTTACCTTAAACGGGATGGATAGCACTATTAAATTTCAACACTCGGTCAACAGTGTCACAGTTGATTTTCTAGACGTCAGGGTGTTCAAAACATCCAACAAGCTGGGTACCACATTGTTCCGGAAGGAAACAGACCGTAACACACTACTACATGCCAGAAGTTGCCACCAGCCTGCACTCATACGGAATATTCCTAAAGCCCAATACCAAAGGGTGATAAGAAACAACACAAACATAGATCTGATGCAGACACAGATGTCAGAAATGACACAAAGATTCCTTCAACGTGGGTACAATAGAAAGAACTTAGAGCAACAACGTGAATCGGCTCTTCTAGCCCAACAAGAACAAAGTACCACAAGTACTACACCAAATCGTCAACTCACGTTTGTGACCACGTATAATCCAGACCAACACCAGATTGCCAAAGCAATAAAGGAGGAATGGAAGATTCTCCAGAGCGACCCCACACTACCGTTCACTGAATGGGCAGCACCACGATTGGCATATCGTAGGGGTAGGAGTCTACGAGATCTCCTAGTAAAGACTGATATCCCTTTAAAAAATGAGAAACAGACATGGCTAAAGAGAAAAATTGGATGCTACAAATGCATTAGTTGTGTAACTTGCAACAGCATGCACACTGGCACGACATTTCAACATCCTGATTGTCGTAAAAGATATCAGATTAAATATTTCCTGACATGTACAACTCAATTCATCGTATACCTACTTAATTGCCCCTGTGGGAAATTTTATACTGGCAAGACGACTGACGACGCCAGAGTGAGGATGGCGAATCACCGCTCAAGCATTAGATCGGCAATTAACACGGGAAAGGCAGAACATCCGGTGGCCCGCCACTTCCTTGAAGCAGGACACACTGTGAGCGACCTACGCTTCAGAATTATTGATCACGTGCCAGCCCTACGAAGAGGTGGAAACCGAGCCAAGATCCTTCTGAGAAAAGAAGCACGCTGGATTCATGAATTATGCACATTGGCCCCAAGAGGTTTAAATATTCAGACGGGGTGGCAGAACTTTCTATAATGGATATGTGCTGTGAGAGTCCATTGATTCAGTGTTGTGAGAGTCCATTGATTCATTGGTTCTATGCCCGTGAGGGCAGGCGACACTGTGTGTATCGCTAATAATGAGAGTCTACTTCCCACTCTTGAGTTATTTCTCCCTTTTGGAGTTGAAATTTCTTTACCTAACTATACCAGATATGGTGTACCATGATTATCATACGTTAGATGTTTAATTGTGAATATGTTAATATTTGAGATGTGCTATGTTTTTATTTGTTTTTAATCTTGCTTTATTACACTTGTCACACTTTCATGTATTGGTTATGTCTGTGACTGGTATACTTTCTATACATGCTCAATGGATTTGATAATAGTTGCTATTAACGTATGGTGTTTAATGTCCATCACTTTGGATGTCTGGATATGATTGGCAAGTTATTTTATATGATTTGTATAGGGTGATGTAAGATTGTGGTTTGCTTTTGGTTAGCTTATGATATATATGGGTATACCCTGATCAATATTGTTAGTACTCAATAATTGGTGTATAGATTTATACACTATTTATTTATTTATTTATTTATTTATTTTCACCATAGGTGGTTAGTTCTTGTACACAAGGAGTTTGTGATGAAGCCCCCTGAGTGGGGTAGGCTCAACCCTGACGTTTTTACAGAGGGTTTGAGACTTAGGTGGTGTGTGGTTTTGATTTATATTACATGATTGAGTAGTATTATTTTATTTATTATTATTATTATTGGTTATTGTGTATGTGGTTTAGAATAGGTTGATCTGGCGGCAAGCACCATCTGTTGGCAGATGACTGGCAGAATCATGGCACACTTTGTCTCTGATTGGTCCTTTTGAAGTGAAGAATGTTTTGTTTTAGACATTTGCTGTTGTTTTCTGGTTGTCCTCTTGATGTGGACAAAAAGAGCAGATGTTCATTCTTACGTTGATACCCAATTGGGTAAGATATTATACACTATCACCCAGATACGCATGTTACAAATATACAAGTATAAAGCTCTTTGTTTCCCCCTTTTGTCCATTTGGATAGTTGGAGACTAACCTAGCCATCCTCTTTTAGGGGGTGGCTCCTAGTACTAGATCATGTACTTAGCTGGCACAATAGTTAGCCACATTCGAGACTGGTGGTTTATACAGGTTACCATAGTAACCGTGACATTAGGATGATGGCGGCTGGAGATGTAATAAATAACGTTTTGATGTCATGGATGTTGTGTCCAGTAGGCACAACACACAGCCACAATCGGCGTTTGTGCTTTGCATACGGGTTTCCATAGCAACCGCGGTATTAGGCAATGGTGATCGTGGCGTGGTGTTTAAGCTGTGAGCAATGCCGGTTCAACGTCATGCGGTTCGTGTAGCACAGGGACTTGGAGCGTTGACAATGAGAGGTATGTGGGGCTATTGTGGAAGTCCTGTTATGCAGCAGGGGGACCTGTATGTTGTGGGAACCATGACAACCATTAGATTAGTGGTTACGACACCGCTATTGACAGTGGGTCTGTTCGGTCACATGTAGCCAATCAGGTCAGTTGTTTACATGGTTGGCTCTCGTGGTTGGCTTGTGATGCTTTGGAAGGTGTGTGCTTGTGAGGCATATGTGCTAAGCCTATCACACAATAGGGGCGTGCGATCTACGCCTATCAGGTTTTTGTTTACTTTTCTATTAGGTTTAACGCACTGTGTTAAGTATTGAGCATGTATATGATCGGATACAGTTTTTGAGAAATTAACACCACACACACACTGTGATATGATTATATATAGATAGGCATGATTCAATGTACACTTTTAACAATATTTATTGGTATTTGAAATTATTACACTGAGATTAATGCCGGTTTTGCACACGGCTCACTTACTTTTGCACACGGCACATTTTGATTGGTAGGTCACTATGGGGAGTGGTTTAGGGGCCTTTAAATGTTTGTCTGTTTTCACTTGTTGCTTGTCAGAAGAAGGGACGCTGTTGGTCCCGAAACGTCACAATAAAGGATATTTTATTGACACTGTTGTCCATAGTCCAGTGAGTGCTTTCATCTTTTCATTTTCTAAAATACCTGGCTACAGCACCCTGGCAAGTTGCGGTCTGTTGGTGAGAGTGCATATACCAATAACAAACTTATATATATATATATATATATATATATATAATTAATATATAATTTATATTATTATTATTATTTTTTTTTCACTGACAAGGCCCACAGAAGCCTGAAACGATTATCTGGGTTTGCCATGTTCTTTGTCCAGAGTAAGATTGCCTGGCATTTCAGGGCTGGACTGTCCTTTTTAGGCAGGTGCAGACTGATATACTTCAAGAAAGTTCTCCTCTGTGAAAGGTACAATTGGGCTAAAAGAGGCTACTCCCAGGTGGTGACCTACTACTAAGCTATTGTTTATATATTTTGTATATACTGTATATATATATATATATATATATATATATATATATATATATATATATATATATATATGTATGCAAAGATGGGTGTATGTGCACTCTCACCAATGTTCCACAGCTATCAGGGTGCTATACGGTGAACTGTAGAGATGCAAAAAGAAAGCACTCACTGAATTTTCTTCAAAATGTGACAAATAATTTTAATGCAGTTTGTGACGTTTCGGGACAGCAACAGTCCATTCCTCTGACAAGTTAACACTAAACAAAATCAGCCTTTAAATAGGCTCCCAAACACACTCCCCTCAAGATCAGCCAATCCAGGCTGAATAATAGACACACCCCTACAGTGACCAATGAAAAGAAATTAGTGATACATATGTGCATGTTAATATTGTGAAATTATCGATCGAAAAAACTAGTTAAAAACAAGCCCAGAATGAATCCTATTGTTGGTAGTCATGTCCCCTTCACAAATTCAAAATCTTGCCGAATTATGTGTCAACTAAGGTAGTAAAATATAACCAAATTCAATCGTAAGCTTTTAGCCAATCAACCTTCATTTTGTATCAGACTCTGATACGTCATCCAATTCGCTCACGGTTCACACCGTGTTGAGCTGTCTACTTGAGAGAAAAATTTAAACTTGAAATATATATTTGAACTATATACAAGTAAATAAAACAGGAACCTTAAGGGCATATTGGCCGTCAAGTAATATAACTTTACCATCTCTGGGATATTTACTAGATGGGCAGTCAGTTCAGTGGGTCTTAGAACCTTGTTCCAATTGGGAACTTGGTCTGATGCACGTAGTCTACATTAATATGACCACTTGGTCTTATTGCTGTCAACCAAGAATGATCTCTATATTTGTGACACAACATTTTTAACAGGTTTTGTTGCATGTAGTGATTCGCTATTGATTCATGCCATCTTTAATATGGTGTGTATTGTCACAAATTATAGAGAAACATTTCTTGATATTGAATTGAGTGCCAGCAAGTTTGCTGCCATTTGAGATATATATATATATATATATATGTGTATTTGAATTAGACAGCAAACAGGTGGTCTCTATTTTTTTTGACGCTGTACACTTTTGTACCGGCATTTGGTTGCCTTATTTTTTACATCGTTTGCATTAGTGTGTATATTTCTCCCCTTCTTAGGGTAAGTGCAAAACATTTTGCACCGTTTAAATTAGTGTGTATATTTCTCTCCTTCTTAGGGTATTTGCAAAACATTTTGCACCGTTTAAATTAGTGTGTATATTTCTCTCCTTCTTAGGGTATTTGCAACACATACTGTGGAAAGTTTTATGATAAACATGATGAGCAATTGATTGTTTGTACTATTTTGCTTATATATATTTGATACACTTTATCATGTATGTATTTATTACTTGTATATGTTTATTTAAGTGTATTATGTTACATAACACTTTAATACTATCTCTTTTGGACTCTCTCTATATCCAATCTTAATACTTAGAATTGTTGAATGAGATTGATTCTGCATTAAGGGTTAATCCTAAAGGTGGTGGCTAGGCTTCACAGGCATTGGTTGTATTGATTGACCAATTACTTTCTTGTTTTGCTTTTAAAAGGGCATCACAGGTATACTGAATTCGCTATGATTACGGCTGTATAGCAGAAACATGTTAGCTTTCAGTTTGCCTGTGTTGCCTTGCTAACCTGTATATGGACCCTCCAGGAACCTTTTTATCGTTGGTGAATAAAAGATATCATTTTTAACTTGCCCTGGATTGTCCGTTTTCTTCATTTGTTCTACATTGCCTGAAAATCCAGGGGCAGAATGGGAGCATGGTGACTTTCTCACATATTCATATTCAGAAGCAGTAACAGGTTGGGCGCATATCACGGCTGTTTGTTGTCTGCGTCGGGGCTGCCTGGACACGCCCCCTTCTCTCCCTCCTCTCTCACTCCCACTTCAACCGGTGAGCGGAGCACATGACGTGTGCATACAGCGGATACCTGAGCAAGCTTTCAGAGGTATGAGGAAGTGACCCCGCGGCTCGGACACACTACGGAGTGGTAAGGAATGCATGGCTGTTGTTGCTGGAGCACTGGGTTGCTCGCATTTACTTGCAATTCCTACCGAGTGTGTGCACTTTAATGCTTTAAGCTGTATGTCACAGGAATCATTATATTTGATGCTATTCGATTGTTTGGGAGAGACTGCCATTCTATAAATCCTTTTTGGACACTGCTATCTGTGGATATCATTGAGTAGATTTGTTTGTTTATTTCTACCACTACACAAGTGAGAACTTTATACAACAGTTCCGTACCTTTTGGCTCAGTAAAAAACTCTCTTACACTGGACTTTATATATATATATATATATATATATATATATATATATATATATATATATATATATATATATATATATATATATACATATGTGTGTGTGTGTGTTTTAATAAAAATACTTTAAATGATCTTCACATACAAAAAATATTCTTTTCATTATTAAGTGGATATTTCTATATATATCTGCATATACAATATATATATCTATAACTGTTTCTATTCATATAGATGTATAGGTATGAATATATATTTATAAATATACAAAACACGGAAGAGAACTGCACTCTCATACCGGACCAGGTACACATCCCATGACCCTGCAACATGCTCAGCCCTGGGTGCCACTGGCACTCACAGGAAGCTGTGCTGTCCCCAGAGTCACAGGCAGTTAACCCCAGACAGGTCTGGGTGCCCTTGTTCCCAGTTTGTTTGGATTTGAGAGCTTGCATTGTGTGGCTGTTTTAGGGTCCAAGGTATTGGAAAGGACCTTGACGATGTACCTGGGCTTGTCCCATTTGGCCAGATGCGGTTACTAACCTTTCCATTTTTGCTTTTAAATCTTAGCTGAGAGCTTGTAAGTGAGTGCTGAGTTTTCTCTGTGTGTTGTATTAATTTGTTTTGTAATTTTCCCTATGGTTCTTGCACCCAGACCTGCCTGGGGTTAACTGCCTGTGACTCTGGGGACAGCACAGCTTCCTGTGAGTGCCAGTGGCACCCGGGGCTGAGCATGTTGCAGGGTCATAGGATGTGTACCCGGTCTGGTATGAGAGTGCAGTTTCCTTCCGTGTTTTGTATATGTATAGGGTGATTACATATGCCTGTGCACCCTTCCCTTGTTCATAGTTTGTTTGGATTTGAGAGCTTGCATTGTGTGGCTGTTTTAGGGTTCCAGGTATTGGAAAGGACCTTGACGAGGTACCTGGGCTTGTCCCATTTGGCCAGATGCGGTTACTAACCTTTCCATTTTTGCTTTTAAATCTTAGCTGAGAGCTTGTAAGTGAGTGTTGGGTTTTCTCTGTGTGTTGTATTAATTTGTTTTGTAATTTTCCCTATGGTTCTTGCACCCAGACCTGCCTGGGGTTAACTGCCTGTGACTCTGGGGACAGCACAGCTTCCTGTGAGTGCCAGTGGCACCCGGGGCTGAGCATGTTGCAGGGTCATAGGATGTGTACCCGGTCTGGTATGAGAGTGCAGTTCCCTTCCGTGTTTTGTATATGTATAGGGTGATTACATATGCCTGTGCACCCTTCCCTTGTTCATAGTTTGTTTGGATTTGAGAGCTTGCATTGTGTGGCTGTTTTAGGGTTCCAGGTATTGGAAAGGACCTTGATGAGGTACCTGGGCTTGTCCCATTTGGCCAGATGCGGTAACTAACCTTTCCATTTTTGCTTTTAAATCTTAGCTGAGAGCTTGTAAGTGAGTGCTGGGTTTTCTCTGGGTGTTGTATTTATAAATATATATAAAGAATTCCTAACTCACTTCAGGTTTAGCACAGTTGTTCTTACATGGTGTCAGAGTAGCACACAAACAATAACTGTTAGTTTTTTTATAGTCCGCCCCATAGAAGACTATGGGGGAAAAAGTTGGTGTGTATCGCATATCAGAAGTCCTGAAGTTAGCGTGCCTCTCCTGCTAACTTTTAGCTCTTAACTTGTAGTATGCAGGCTAACCTGGCCACAATTATTGTTTACTCTGAGCGCAGTTAACGCAAAAGCTGAAAGGTAATTTATACCGCGCCACTTGTAATCTGGCCCACAGTGTATGGTCTTTATTTTCTTGTATTTTACATTATTCCTTTTCTTTTGAAAATTGCTCTTCAACTTTATTGAAGGTATGTATTTGTGAAATAATAGCAACATTAAATTAAATCTGTTATGGCAAATGTACACTGTAGTATATTCTATAAAAAAAGTTATGTCAGCTATGATTCATAACAATAAAAGTCAACATATCTGAAAACTGTCTTGCCCAATACATTATCCTTATATAAATTAATAATATGTTAGTCTGAATGAGTATATCATTAGTCATTCATTCATAATTGATGTCTGAGGAAGAAGAATATTATTATGAAGTTGAACATGGTGAATTTAATATGTAAAATCATCTCTGGGGATTAAAAAAGCGTAATGAAAGGAGTTCTGTAGTGCTGTAATGTGATTTATAATTACATACCATGGTCAATGATATGAGCCACACATTTTAATTTTTTTTTTTATTTATTTTAAAATGTGCGTTTTAAGAATCATGTATTGCAAACAGTTTACTTGAAAACACTAAGATCTATTAATCTAAAAATAGAAAAACGAAACAAACTAATCTATATATATAAAAAAAAATGCCTGCAAATTATATTACTAAAATCAGTATGTAAGAAAATAATAAATTACTATCTGTCTGAGTAGATGAAGTTTTATTTCTTATCCACACATAAACCGTGTTTTTAATGCGTCTTTTCCATGCTATGACCAAACAATGAACGGCATATACTATGTACAAATGAAGGTCACTTCAACCAAGTAGCATGTGTTCAGTTTAGTTTCTCTATGGCACATTATCATGTTATTAGGAACTTGTTTATAGATGGATGTTCATCATTCCCCATAACATGCTAGTTTTAATGGATATTAAAGAGTAGGAAGAAAATGTGTTTATATATTGTCATAAAGGGAACCTCTGGCAGGAAGCAGTGATAACTTAACCAAAAAGTGGATTGGGCTGACATGTAATCTGGATAAAAAAAAACTACCAGAGGCTCGAAAATGAATGCAGCCTTTCAACCAAGGTACAACCCTGTTAGCCTAAGATCTTGGTTTCAAACCAACCTTTATAGGTTATAGGGAGCAAGGAGATGGATATTTTAGCCTATACGTTTGCACTATGTCCACATCCCTCAACACATGAAGCAGAATCCTTTGACGTAGCTCTGGGCCTTATAAGCACAATATTACCTGGTTGGGTTCTATTCTACCCCAGGATGGTTTACAAAATTGTAATCATTCATCTCTCTCAAACTCCAAAGCCATGGGGCCCTGCATGGGAGCTGCAATAATTGGAGTAGCTGAACAGGACACTGCTGGCCATCTAATCAGAAGTAATAATTGCACAAACTCACTGTGTCATACTCAGGAACTGTGAGGATTACAAACTTACTTATCAGTAATGTAACAATTACGTTACAATTGTGCATTAGAATTTCAGATTTAAAAATTGTTATTCTTTGAGTTCATATTTTTGACAATTCCTACTGAGCATGTGCAAGATCTTGAAAAAAGGAAAAACTCTTAAGCTTAATAGAGGTCTAAGTTGTAAGTTTTGATTTTCTTTTTATCATTGATTTTCAGCAGAAAATTCTGATGGAATTGGATGGAGCCTATAATTATATAATGCAGCATGTCTAAATTTGAAGTTAAAGAGAAACATTTTATTAAAAAAGTAATCAAATTAATAAAAAATCTAGTCATTTCCTTGTCAATTTATTGATTCCTGTGTCGGCCAATAAGTATTTAAGTTTCACTTTTGTTTTTAACAATTCCAATCCAATATATATATATATATATATATATATATATATATATATATATATATATATATATATATATATATATACAGGGAGTGCAGAATTATTAGGCAAGTTGTATTTTTGAGGATTAATTTTATTATTGAACAACAACCATGTTCTCAATGAACCCAAAAAACTCATTAATATCAAAGCTGAATATTTTTGGAAGTAGTTTTTAGTTTGTTTTTAGTTTTAGCTATTTTAGGGGGATATCTGTGTGTGCAGGTGACTATTACTGTGCATAATTATTAGGCAACTTAACAAAAAACAAATATATACCCATTTAAATTATTTATTTTTACCAGTGAAACCAATATAACATCTCAACGTTCACAAATATACATTTCTGACATTCAAAAACAAAACAAAAACAAATCAGTGACCAATATAGCCACCTTTCTTTGCAAGGACACTCAAAAGCCTGCCATCCATGGATTCTGTCAGTGTTTTGATCTGTTCACCATCAACATTGCGTGCAGCAGCAACCACAGCCTCCCAGACACTGTTCAGAGAGGTGTACTGTTTTCTCTCCTTGTAAATCTCACATTTGATGATGGACCACAGGTTCTCAATGGGGTTCAGATCAGGTGAACAAGGAGGCCATGTCATTAGATTTTCTTCTTTTATACCCTTTCTTGCCAGCCACGCTGTGGAGTACTTGGACGCGTGTGATGGAGCATTGTCCTGCATGAAAATCATGTTTTTCTTGAAGGATGCAGACTTCTTCCTGTACCACTGCTTGAAGAAGGTGTCTTCCAGAAACTGGCAGTAGGACTGGGAGTTGAGCTTGACTCCATCCTCAACCTCAAAAGGCCCCACAAGCTCATCTTTGATGATACCAGCCCAAAGCAGTACTCCACCTCCACCTTGCTGGCGTCTGAGTCGGACTGGAGCTCTCTGCCCTTTACCAATCCAACCACGGGCCCATCCATCTGGCCCATCAAGACTCACTCTCATTTCATCAGTCCATAAAACCTTAGAAAAATCTGTCTTGAGATATTTCTTGGCCCAGTCTTGACGTTTCAGCTTGTGTGTCTTGTTCAGTGGTGGTAGTCTTTCAGCCTTTCTTACCTTGGCCATGTCTCTGAGTATTGCACACCTTGTGCTTTTGGGCACTCCAGTGATGTTGCAGCTCTGAAATATGGCCAAACTGGTGGCAAGTGGCATCTTGGCAGCTGCACGCTTGACTTTTCTCAGTTCATGGGCAGTTATTTTGCGCCTTGGTTTTTCCACACGCTTCTTGCGACCCTGCTGACTATTTTGAATGAAACGCTTGATTGTTCGATGATCACGCTTCAGAAGCTTTGCAATTTTAAGAGTGCTGCATCCCTCTGCAAGATATCTCACTATTTTTTTACTTTTCTGAGCCTGTCAAGTCCTTCTTTTGACCCATTTTGCCAAAGGAAAGGAAGTTGCCTAATAATTATGCACACCTGATATAGGGTGTTGATGTCATTAGACCACACCCCTTCTCATTACAGAGATGCACATCACCTAATATGCTTAATTGGTAGTAGGCTTTCGAGCCTATACAGCTTGGAGTAAGACAACATGCATAAAGAGGATGATGTGGTCAAAATACTCATTTGCCTAATAATTCTGCACTCCCTGTATATATATATATATATATATATATATATATATATATATATATATATATATATATATATATATAATGTTGGCCCTGCTGCTGGCTTGAAGCAATATCACTAGCTACTACTTATTAAAAGGGCATGAAACCCAACATATTTGATACAATTTTAAACAACTTTACAATTTACTTCTATTATCTAATTTGCTTCATTCTTTAGATATCCCTTGTAGAAGAAATAGCAATGCACATGGGTGAGCCATTAACAAGAGGCATCTATGTGTAGCCACCAATCAGCAGCTACTAAGCATATCTATATATGCTTTTCAAACCAAGTACATCATGAGAATGAAGCAAATTAGATAACAGAAGTAAATTGGAAAACTGTTTAAAATAGCATGCTCTTTCTAAAGCACAAAATATTTATTTTGGCTAAAATGTCCCTTTAAGTTTAAGCTGCTGTACAGCTGCTACTCTGCTGCCCTAAAATATTCCTCAATGTAAATAAGAGGTTCATGAATTTCAGTTAACAAACACATAATGTTGTCAAAATGTGGCTGAACCAATGAACTAATCTTCCATGATTTGAAAACAAATTTGAAACAAATTATTTTATCTGTGTACATCTAGAATTTAACAATGAGGACTTTATGTATTATGTGATACATTTTTCTAAACATTTAAAAACTAGAATACACAAGACAAACATATGTGAAGTAACAAACTAAAATGTGTTTTTAAACATTTTTAATATATGTACTTTTATAATAATTAATTTTTCTGTAATATAATTTTTTTTTGTTATTACTCCACCTTGAAAAACTAATTTATAAGTTTGTCTCAAAACTGGCTGCCCTCTTGTTCCTTCTCTCACCAAATTGGAGTTTGCAGTGTGCATTAGCTTTTGCACATCCTTGCACAAAGTATTATGCTCAATCTGGTATTTCGAGAGGATTTGGGAAACTTTAATGGATAGTCCAAGGAACGCTATAAGCTCACTCATTGTGCTTGTATAAGTGATGAGTTAAGTGCGGCGCTATAATGTAATCCAAAATAACGCTGTAAAATGTAGCACTTTTTAAGACCCAACCTTAACCATAATTATTAAAGGGACACTAAACCCACATTTTTGCTTTCATGGTTCAGATAGAGCATGACATTTTAAGCAACTTTCTAATTTACAGCTATTATCATTTTTTTCTTTGTTCTCTTGCAATCTTTATTTAAAAAGCAGGAATGTAAATCTTAGCAGCCAGTCCATTTTAGTTTAAGCACCATGGATAGTGCATGTTTATTGGTGGCTGACATTTAGCCACCAATAAGCAAGCATAACCCAGGTTCTCAACCAAAAATGGTCCGGCACCTATGCATCAAATTACTGCTTTTTAAACAAAGAAAAGTTGATAATAGGAGTAAATTAGAAAGTTGCTTACATTTGTATGCTCTATCTGAATTATGAAAGAAAAAAATTGGGTTTAGTGTCCCTTTAATAGTATAGCATAGAACTACATGAACAACTCCACTACTTGTGCACCATTAGCTTTGCGATATCCAACATGAATTTTACTCTGTGCCCCCAAAGGAGTCAATTAATTGATGGATTTAGTGCAACCACGGTATCCAACTTGCAGGTGTTAGCTCAATGGAATATGGCTTGAGCGATAATAAATAACTGGACTTGTAATATGAGAGTGAAAATTGAAGCACTATTGACTGCCCTTGAGCAATGTTAACGCATAATAGTACTGATATTTTTGTGATCTGCAAGTAATACAGGAAAATTATTCCTTGAAGTGCCAGAAACACCACTGGATCTCCGTGAGTGTCTACAGAACTCTTTTACCCCTTAATATTTGCTCTTAATACACGTGCACTCCTCTTGGTGTTGTCTTGTTGACATCTATGGGGGAGTCATATACTTGACGGGTGCATGGAGACAGTGGAGTATTGTTTTGTCACTATTCTTTTGTTCAATTGTTAATATATTGAATTTCTTGTATATATTTGATTGTTATTATTCAGTTAGTTAATCTCTATTAACACATTAAACCTCTCATTGATTTGAGAAAGTGTTTGCTTTGAGAAGAGATGTTGAAGAGCTCACTCTCAGATAACCAAATGCAGTGGGTGGGTGAGCTATGCTCACTCTGTCTTGTTCACTACAATCATCATTTTTACAGATATGTATATGTAGTTCTAAGGCTTCAAAAGTATCACAAATTACTCTTTTACAAATTCCTTTGGAATTCAGTGTCCTTGATAAACTCTTTGTGAGGTATTACAAATGGCAAACAATCAACGCTCATTTGTTGCAGATGGGTAGTGCGAGAATCTACTTTATGCAGTTTTGTTCATGTGCCAGTTCCAATCTATATATTTGAAGGTGATTCATTTCTCTTAGGCGTCCATATCCTCTGGCCATTGCTCGTTCATAAAATATAAAAGGTTATCATAAGAGCCAGAGGTTGTCTTGTCACCTGTCTAAAGCACTTGTCTTAACATTAGTTTGATAAATGTCACATTGCTGTGGCATTTTTATATACCTTATATTTTATCTGGAAAACACCTTTATTTAACTTTTGCTTTAATGATACTAATACAAAATAAAACATGCAGGGCCCCATTATATATATATGCATACATGTGTGTCTGTAAATACATATGTACACACACACACATATATATATATATATATATATATATATATATATATATATATTCATATAGATATTTAGACATGTATATGTATGTATCTCAATCTTAAAGCCCTTTGCTTGCCTTTTTCTTTCTAACACCTAAAGCCTCATATCTTTGAGAACTTATAACTTTTTATTGCAATTTTAAATTATTTTTTTTTTAGACTGTTATTATGATTGTAACTGTACTTTTTGACACTTTTTATTTGAGCGTAACAGTTTACCAGAGCTCTGAAGTTGCAGTAATCATTCTAGCATAAACCGCGCACGATTTCGCATTTACTTTCAACTTTTAATACAATCGTAATTTAACTTGCCTCAAAAACCTGATAGATAGTGCTAATCTAGCCCTATACCATTTTCATAGAAGGGTTTGTGTGATACAACATAGCCAATTTTAGCAATGTGATCTACCTAGTTACCTATACATCTACAGCTTTATATTTGTGCTGCCTTTAAAAGGTAAATTGTACTCTAAAATTGTCTTCCTTTTAATATTTTTCCAATGGTCCATTTTACCTGCTGGAGTGTATTTAATTGTTTGCAAACAGCTCCATTACCTTTATTTTGTTACCTGAAATATCTGCTTTTGGCTTAAAGGGACAGTCAAGTCCAAAAAAAACTTTCATGTTTCAAATAGGGCATGCAATTTTAAACAACTTTCCAATTTACTTTTATCAACAATTTTGCTTTGTTCTTTTGGTATTCTTAGTTGAAAGCTAGACCTAGGAAGGCTCATATGATAATTGCTAAGCCCTTGAAGGCCGCCTCTAATCACATGCTTTTGTATGTGCTTTTCACAGCAGGGGAGAGCTAGCTCAGGTAAACCCTATAGATAACATTGTGAGCACGCCCGTGAATTGTGGCAGACACTGCACTAATTGGCTAAAATAAAAGTCAATAGATAATAAATAAAATGTCATGTGATCAGGGGGCTGTCAGAAGATGCTTAGATACAATGTAATCACAGAGGTAAAAAGTATATTAATATAACTGTGTTGGTTATGCAAAACTGGGGAATGGATAATAAAGGGATTATCTATCTTTTAAAACAACAAAAATTCTGGTGTTAACTGTCCCTTTAAGAAACCAAACCAAATACAACTAATTAATCTCCCAGTGGGGAGTAAGAGAGAGATTTTTGTATCTGAAATAGTGTGTTTAGCTATAGATATACCTGAAGGCTTTTTGGGTCTGTTTTACCTGCAGGCTCAACCATTTTTTATGGGCATGTCCTTGAGAATAACAGGCAATGATAAATATATACTATAAAGAGCAAAAACAACTATTTTAAATACAAAAATAAACAAGAAGGAACCATTTCCCATATAGTTAATACTCCGCAGTAGGCATAACAAGTCATTTGGAACACATCTGGCTAATTCTAAAACATTCACTGGTCTAGACATGTTTTTCCACTTTAACACTCGCAGGGGCAGCCCTTATGGAATTCTATAAAAAAAGGGTCTTTCCCTGTGAGTAGAAATAATGAGAGCTCTCAGCAATGTAAAAGTTTGCAAATACACAGGGAGAACCTTGCGTATGTTTAAACTTTAATAATAATAATAATACAAATTAAATTACACTATTTTTAATGCACTCTACCTTAAATTGTTATTTTTGTATGAATAGGTTTTCCTTTCAGAGTATCTTTATAAAAGCTTGCTTTTAAGTTGTGAGAAAAAAACTGTAGATAGGGCGAAAATGTTTACAGAATTATGCTGGGATTAGAGAGATCATTTTATATGTACGCCTATGGAACACTGATTTTTGGCCCATTTTAATAAAAAAACATTTATGCTTTGTAATTTGTACATCTAAGTACATTTTTCTAAGTCATTTTTGCACATACAGTGTACTTAAATTATAATTTATGCTGTGCATATTTAATACGATTTATTCCTGTGTAATTCAAATATAAATTTTATGTTTATGATAAAATACTTTACTTGGTGAACAATTTTTAATACCCCTTAACAATACAATTTCCCCCCACATATTTTTGTGTGAATGGTTTTATTATTCATTTTGTATGATTTTCATGTCTGCATCTCCTTCCCATACAAAAATGCAGTATACGCCCCTTAGTGAAACCACCTGTTTTTAGGGTAAAGTGTGTCTTTATAGAAATCCACCAGGGAAATAGAAGTACTGGCGAGCATTCTTAAATAATCTCACCAACCGACAACCTTTACAGAATTGGCCCCTAAGAGAGAAAGAATTATAATACAGTGTCCCTTTAAATGGACACTAAACCCAACATTTTTCTTTCATGATTCAGATAGAGATTACAATTTTAAACAATTTGTTAATTTACTTCTATTATCTAATTTGCTTCATACTTTAGATATCCTTTGTTGAATAAATAGTGATGCACATGGGTGAGCCAATCACACGAGGCATCTACGTGCAGCCACCAATCAGCAGCTATTGAGCCTATCTAGATATGCTTTTCAACAAAGTATATCAAGAGAATGAAGCAAATTAGATAATAGAAGTAAAATGGAAAGTTGTTTAAAATTGCTTGCCGTTTCTGAATCATGAAAGGAAAAAAAATGGGTTTCATGTCCCTTTAAAGATCCTGGGCACAACCTAGTTGTATTCACTAAAAGGGACACTAAACCCAAAACTTTTCTTTCATGATTCAGATAGAGCATGCACTTTTAAGCAACTTTCTAATTTACTCCTATTATCAATTTTTCTTTGTTCCCTTGCTATCTTTATTTGAAAAAGAAGGCATCTAAGCTAAGGAGTCAGCATATTTTTGGCTCAGCACCCTGGACAGCATTTATCCACCAATCAGCAAGGACAACCCTGATTGTGAACCAAAAATGGGCCGGCTTCTAAACTTACATTCTTGCTTTTCCAATAAAGATAGCAAGAGAAGGAAGAAAAATTGATAATAGGAGTAAACTAGAAAGTTGCTTACAATTGCATGATCTATCTGAATCATGAAAGATAAAAATTTGGGTTCAGTGTCCCTTTAATTACCCTTGTATAACTAATTATTTTAAGAGCTATACCCTTTTCATTTACCCAGAGGAATCGGTCACAGCTTAGTTGCTGTTTGCAACCTTCAGCCTTTTTTAATTTTTTAAATCACCTTGTTGCTTAGAGAAAATGGTGTCTTGAGCAACTAAGTAAGTTACATGTATTCACTCGCCTAGATAACGAGTTTTGTTAGTAATGGTGTGCGGTGCTAAAGAGCAGTTTATGCTCACTGCTCACATACAGACAGCGCTGGTATTATGGGTTTTTACAAACCCGGTGTTAGCCGCAGAAAAGTGAGCGGAGAGAAAAATTTTGCTCCACATCTCACCTCAATACCAGCGCTGCTTAAGTTAGCGGTGAGCTGGCTAAACATGCTCGTGCATGATTTCCCCATAGCAATCAATGGGGGAGAGCCGGCTGAAAAAAAACACCATTGATTCCATTGATTCCTATGGGGAAATACATTTTATGTCTACACCTAACACCCTAACATGAACCCCGAGTCTAAACACCCCTAATCTTACACTTATTAACCCCTAATCTGCCACCCCCGACATCGCCGACACCTACATTATATTATTAACCCCTAATCTGCCGCTCCGGACACCGCCGCCACCTACATTATAGTTATGAACCCCTAATCTGCTGCCCCCAACATCGCCGACACCTACATTATACTTATTAACCCCTACTCTGCCGCCCCCAATGTCTCCGCCACCTACCTACACTTATTAACCCCTACTCTGCCGCCCTCAACGTCGCCGCTACTATATTAAAGTTCTTAACCCCTAAACCTAAGTCTAACCCTAACCCCCCCTAACTTAAATATAATTTAAATAAATATTACTATCATTAACTAAATTATTCCTATTTAAAACTAAATACGTACATATAAAATAAACCCTAAGATAGCTACAATATAACTAATATAGTTGCATTTATTTTAACTAGGTACAATAGTTATTAAATAGTTATTAACTATTTAATAACTTCCTAGTTAAAATAAAGACACATTTACCTGTAAAATAAAACCTAACCTAAGTTACAATTACACCTAACACTACACTATAATTAAATTAATTCCCTAAATTAACTACAATTAAATTCAATTAAATACAATTATCTAAAGTACGAAAGCCCCCCACTAAATTACAGAAAATAATACAATTACAGAAAATAATTACAAGTTTTTTAAACTAATTACACCTAATCTAATCCCCCTAATAAAATAAAAAAGCCCCCCAAAATAATAAAAAGCCCTACCCTATACTAAATTACAAATAGCCCTTAAAAGGGCCTTTTGCGTGGCATTGCCCCAAAGTAATCAGCTCTTTTACCCAACATTAAAACCCACCACCCACACACCCAACCCTATTCTAAAACCCACCCAATCCCCCCTTAATAAAACCTAACACTAACCCCTTGAAGATCACCCTACCTTGAGACGTCTTCACCCAACCGTGCCGAAGTCCTCAACGAAGCCAGGTGAAGTGGTCCTCCAGACGGGCAGAAATCTTCATCCAAGCCGGGAAGAAGAGATCCTCCAGACGGGCAGAAGTCTTCATCCAGACGGCATCTTCTATCTTCATCCATCCGGCGCGGAGCGGGTCCATCTTCAAGACATCCGACGCGGCTGACGACTGAATGAAGGTTCCTTTAAGTGACGTCATCCAAGATGGAGTCCCTTCAATTCTGATTGGCTGATAGAATTCTAACAGCCAATCGGAATTAAGGTAGAAAAAATCCTATTGGCTGATGCAATCAGCCAATAGGATTGAAGTTCAATCCTATTGGCTGATCCAATCAGCCAATAGGATTGAGCTTGAATTCTATTGGCTGTTCCAATCAGCCAATAGAATGCGAGCTCAATCCTATTGGCTGATTGCATCAGCCAATAAGATTTTTTCTACCTTAATTCCGATTGGCTGATAGAATTCTATCAGCCAATCAGAATTGAAGGGACGCCATCTTGGATGACGTCACTTAAAGGAACCTTCATTCAGTCATCGGCTGTCGGATGAAGAGGATGCTCCGCATCGGATGTCTTGAAGATGAACCCGCTCCACGCCGGATGGATGAAGATAGAAGATGCCGTCTGGATGAAGACTTCTGCCCGTCTGGAGGACCTCTTCTTCTCGGCTTGGATGAAGACTTCTGCCTGTCTGGAGGACCACTTCGCCCGGCTTCGTTGAGGACTTCGGCCCGGTTGGGTGAAGACTTTTCAAGGTATGGTGATCTTCAAGGGGTTAGTGTTAGGTTTTATTAAGGGGGGATTGGGTGGGTTTTAGAGTAGGGTTGGTGTGTGGGTGGTGGGTTTTAATGTTGGGGGGTATTGTACTTTTCTTTACAGGTAAAAGAGCTGATTTCTTTGGGGCAATGCCCCGCAAAAGGCCCTTTTAAGGGCTATTTGTAATTTATTATAGGGTAGGGCTTTTTATTATTTTGGGGGGCTTTTTTTTATTTTATTAGGGGGATTAGATTAGGTGTAATTAGTTTAAAAAACTTGTAATTATTTTATTATTTTCTGTAATTTAGTGTTTGTTTTTTTCCGTACTTTAGATAATTGTATTTAATTGTATTTAATTGTAGATAATTTAGGGAATTAATTTAATTATAGTGTAGTGTTAGGTGTAATTGTAACTTAGGTTAGGTTTTATTTTACAGGTAAATTTGTCTTTATTTTAACTAGGTTAAATAGTTAATAACTAATAACTATTGTACCTAGTTAAAATAAATACAAAGTTGCCTGTAAAATAAAAATAAATCCTAAGCTAGCTACAATG
Organism: Bombina bombina; assembly: GCF_027579735.1. Lineage (NCBI taxonomy): Eukaryota > Metazoa > Chordata > Amphibia > Anura > Bombinatoridae > Bombina > Bombina bombina. The sequence goes on from NC_069500.1 coordinate 711,675,750, forward strand.
TAACTATTAGTTATATTGTATCTAGCTTAGGGTTTATTTTATAGTTAAGTATTTAGTTTTAAATAGGAATAATTTAGTTAATTGTAGTTATTTTATTTAGATTTATTTAAATTATATTTAAGTTAGGGGGTGTTAGGGTTAGACTTAGATTTAGGGGTTAATAAATGTAGGTAGGTGTCGCGATGTTATGGACGGCAGATTAGGGGTTAATAAAATTTAACTAGTGTTTGCAAGGCGGGAGTGCGGCGGTTTAGGGGTTAATATATTTATTATAGTGGCGTCGATGTCCGGTTCGGCAGATTAGGGGTTACAAATTTTATTTTAGTATTTGCGATGTGGGGGGGCCTCGATTTAGGGGTTAATAGGTATTTTATTGATGTTAGTGAACTTTTTAGCACTTTAGTTAAGAGTTTTATGCTACGGCGTTAGACTATAAAACTCTTAACTACTGACTTTAAAATGCGGTACCAGTCTTGACAGGAGAGGGTCTACCGCTCACTTTTTGGAAGACTCGTAATACCGGCGCTATGCAAGTCCCATTGAAAAAATAGGATACACAATTGACGTAATTAGATTTGCAGTATTTTCGAGTCTGGCTGAAAAAGTGAGCGGTGAGCCTGTCATTTCAAGACTCGTAATACCAGCGGGCGTTAAAAAGCAGTGTTGGGACCTCTCAACGCTGCTTTTTAAGGCTAACGCAAGACTCGTAATCTCTAGCAGTATGTTTCCTGTTTGTTTACTGTGCTCTGTCCATCCTTACAGAAGCTGAGAGAATGGAGATATTAAAATAAAATACTTAATCAAATAATCTCTGCAGTGGATTTTTACAATGTTTTTTTTTTTCATTTGAACGTAAAAGGACATTAAAATGATTTACAAATCATGTATTATCTTATAAGGGCTGAGGCCTCATTTGTGTCACTGCAACTCACTACTTTAACTTACATAATAACCATTTCCCAAAATAAGAGACACACACAGAGAGCTAGGTATAAGACCATATCATGGTCACATTTATTAAACAATTTTAATAAATTAACTTAGACTTCGAGAAGTCATTATAGTAATAACTTGTGGCAGTATTTGAAGCCCTAACAAAAATTAAAGGGACACTAAAGTTAATTAAACTTTCATGATTCAGATAGAGCATGCAGTTTTAAGAGACTTTCCCATTTACTTCTATAAAATTTTTTGCACATTCTTTTTATATACACACTTTCTGAGGCACCAGCTCCTACTGAGCATGTACACAAGTTCACAGGGCATACGTATACTAGTCGGTGATTGACTGATAGCTGTCACATGATATAGGGGGCTGGCAAATGGTGGAAAAATAAATTTGTTAGAAAAAAAAATCTACTGGCTATTTGAAATTCAGAGTGAGTGTTATTGCATTGTCTATTTATTATGCACTTGTTAATTATGTAATCCTACTGTATTTAGTGGTACTTTAATCCCATATAGATAGAGATCAAAGCAAGTGTTGAGTTCTGAGTTTTTTTGGGTAGCCCAGTGAGGCTCCACCCCCCATCAGGAGTCACAGATGCCCTGGGGGGTCTTCAGCCAGCAGACCTGTGAGGCGGAGTACCCCCAGTGCACGACCTGGGGACATCACTCATCTCATGAGCCCGACTGTCACCCTTACAAACTCGGCACTCCAAAGAATTAGTGCCAAGGCCTCCCGCTACTAGAAGATAAAAACATACGACCACTTCGACCTTTAAGGCCCCAGATCAATAAGTCGTACAGAAAAATGCTAACTGGGGAGTACCAAAAACTAACCCCAAGGCCTTACAAAGACTAGGCCAACTAACCCTATCCCTGCCTACAGTACTATACAACACCAGCAACCTTAAGGACCTTGATGACTGCCACAACAACCTGAAAGAAAGCATAAATATAGGGGAGGGAGGTTTGGGGAAACTTTGTTGCAAAAGATCCAAGGAGAAGGAGACTGGATCCTTGTCTCCTTGGCCTTAAATCTGGTGAGTAAAATCCACCCTCACTGGTTACCGAAGTAGAGCTGCCGTACATACTATTTTAAACTTCTTTTTTCAGGACTTAAAGGGACAGTATACACCAGAATTGTTATTGTTTAAAAAGATAGATAATCCCTTTATTACCCATTCCCCAGTTTCGCATAACCAACACTGTTATATTAATACACTTTTTACCTCTGTGATTACCTTGTATCTAAGCCTCTGCAGACTGCCCCCTTATCTCAGTGCTTTTGACAGACATGCAGTTTAGTCAATCAGTGCATACTCCTAAATAACTCCACGGGAGTGAGCACAATGCTATCTATATGACACACATGAACTAGTACATTCTAACTGTGAAAAACTTTCAAAATGCTCTGAGCTAAGGGGCGGTTTCAACAGTTTAGAAATCAGTTTGAGCCTAGCTAGGCTTAGCTTTTCAAAAATACCTCAAAGGGAACAAAGCAAATTGAATGATAAAAGTCAATTGGAAAGTTGTTTAAAATTACATGCCCTATCTGAATCATGAAAGTTTTTTTTGGACTTGACTGTCCCTTTAACCATCGTGTATCCCTCTTGGCTCACAGGATGACTGTAATATTTATTATAGCGCAAAATAACTTTTTTCATTTTATATCGGTCACATTGTATTGCTGTGTACTTAGTTTTGGGTACACTGTATATTTATTTGTTACACTTTGTTTATTGCACTTTATTTTGTGTAGAACACAAAGATCTTACATAACAATTTTTTGTTGTGTGACACAGGCTTGTGCACCCCATTGGGGTAGCCATATTGATTCCCCTTATATATATGTTTACATGACAAAAATATTTATAACATTTTTTTACCTTTTTTTATTTGTTTGGGTTACATCATAATTGTAAAAAGCAATAGATGCTCATACCTCATGTTTACTTATTTTAACTTGGATAAATTATGTTGGCCTAGAAAAAACTATTTGCTAAGTGACAGGCTTTTAAAAAAACAAACTAAAAAAACCCTAAATTTAAATAAACATTAGGTAAAAACAAATGTGCCACTTTATTAAACTCATATGCATTTTCTAAACAATGTGAAACTTGGAAAATAATCTATTTTATTTCTAATATATATATTTTTCTTATTACAAAACATACACCTAGATTACGAGTTTACGACATCGCCGACACTAATACAAGTTATTAACCCCTATTCCGCCGCTCCACGGCATTGCCGACACTGACCCTTATTCCGTCGCTCCCCAACATCGCTGACACTATAATAAAGTTATTAACCCCTATTCCACCGCTCCCTGACATCGCTGACACTATAATAAAGTTATTAACCCCTAATCTGCCGCTCCCCAACATCGCCAACACTAAAATAAAGCTATTAACTAACCCCTAATCTGCTGCTCGCCTACATTATAATAATGCTATTAACCCCTAAACCTCCACACTCCCACATTGCCACCACTAAATAAACCTATTAACCCCTAACCCTCTGGCCTCCCATATCACCGCTACTAAATAAACATATTGAGCCCTAAACCTCCGGCCCCCATATTGCCACTACTAAATAAACCTATTAACCCCTAAACCTAACACCCCCTAAGTTAAATTTAAAATTACAATATAACTATCTTAAAATAAATGAAAACTTACCTGAAAATAAAAATAAATAAATAAATAAAAATAAACCTAACATTAAACTATAAATTAACCTGACATTATATTCTAATAAAATAAAAAAATACTACCAATTAAAAAATTCTAAATTACAAATTTAAACAACCTAACACTACAAAAAAAATTAGAAAAATCTAAAATTACAAAAAATAATAAACACTAAATTAAGAAAAATAAAAAACACTAACGGCTAGATTTAGAGTTTTGTCGGTAACGACCCGCGTAGTTAACGCTGGCTTTTTTCTGGCCGCACCTTTTAAATACCTCTGGTATTGAGAGTTCACAGAATGGCTACGTTAGGCTCCAAAAAGGGAGCGTACAGGCATATTTAACGCCACTGCAACTCTCGATACCAGAGTTGCTTACAGACGCGGCCAGCTTAAAAAACGTGCTCGTGCACGATTCCCCCATAGAAAACAATGGGGCTGTTTGAGCTGAAAAAAAACCTAACACCTGCAAAAAAGCCGCGTTCAGCTCCTAACGCAGCCCCATTGTTTGCTATGGGGAAACACTTCCTACGTCTGCACCTAACACTCTAACATGTACCCCGAGTCTAAACACCCCTAACCTTACACTTATTAACCCCTAATCTGCCGCCCCCGCTATCGCTGACCCCTGCATATTATTATTAACCCCTAATCTGCCGCTCCGTAAACCGCCGCTACTTACATTATCCCTATGTACCCCTAATCTGCTGCCCTAACATCGCCGACCCCTATATTATATTTATTAACCCCTAATCTGCCCCCCACAACGTCGCCTCCACCTGCCTACACTTATTAACCCCTAATCTGCCGAGCGGACCGCACCGCTATTATAATAAAGTTATTAACCCCTAATCCGCCTCACTAACCCTATAATAAATAGTATTAACCCCTAATCTGCCCTCCCTAACATCGCCGACACCTAACTTCAAACATTAACCCCTAATCTGCCAACTGGAGCTCACCGCTATTCTAATAAATGTATTAACCCCTAAAGCTAAGTCTAACCCTAACACTAACACCCCCCTAAGTTAAATATAATTTAAATCTAACAAAATTAATTAACTCTTATTAAATAAATTATTCCTATTTAAAGCTAAATACTTACCTGTAAAATAAATCCTAATATAGCTACAATATAAATTATAATTATATTATAGCTATTTTAGGATTTATATTTATTTTACAGGTAACTTTGTATTTATTTTAACCAGGTACAATAGCTATTAAATAGTTAAGAACTATTTAATAGCTAAAATAGTTAAAATAATTACAAAATTACCTGTAAAATAAATCCTAACCTAAGTTACAATTAAACCTAACACTACACTATCAATAAATGAATTAAATACAATATCTACAAATAAATACAATTAAATAAACTAACTAAAGTACAAAAAATAAAAAAGAACTAAGTTACAAAAAATAAAAAAATATTTACAAACATTAGAAAAATATTACAACAATTTTAAACTAATTACACCTACTCTAAGCCCCCTAATAAAATAACAAAGCCCCCCCAAAATAAAAAAAATGCCCTACCCTATTCTAAATTACTAAAGTTCAAAGCTCTTTTTCCTTACCAGCCCTGAACAGGGCCCTTTGCGGGGCATGCCCCAAGAAATTCAGCTCTTTTGCCTGTAAAAAAACACATACAATACCCCCCCCAATATTACAACCCACCACCCACATACCCCTAATCTAACCCAAACCCCCCTTAAATAAACCTAACACTAAGCCCCTGAAGATCTTCCTACCTTATCTTCACCTCACCGGGTATCACCGATCCGTCCTGGCTCCAAAATCTTCATCCAAGCCCAAGCGGGGGCTAGACATCCATCATCCGACGGCTGAAGAAGTCCAGAAGAGGCTCCAAAGTCTTCATCCTATCCGGGAAGAAGAGTAGATCCGGACCGGCAACCATCTTCTTCCAAGCGGCATCTTCTATCTTCATCCGATGAGGACCGGCTCCATCGTGAAGACCTCCAGTGCGGACCCATCTTCTTCCGACGACGTCCAACTGAAGAATGACGGTTCCTTTAAGGGGCGTCATCCAAGATGGCGTCCCTCGAATTCCGATTGGCTGATAGAATTCTATCAGCCAATTGGAATTAAGGTAGTAAAATTCTGATTGGCTGATGGAATCAGCCAATCAGAATCAAGTTCAATCCAATTGGCTTTTCCGATCAGCCAATCAGATTGAGCTTGCATTCTATTGGCTGTTCCGATCGGATCAGCCAATCGGATTGAACTTGATTCTGATTGGCTGATTCCATCAGCCAATCAGAATTTTACTACCTTAATTCCGATTGGCTGATAGAATCCTATCAGCCAATCGGAATTTGAGGGACGCCATCTTGGATGACGTCCCTTAAAGGAACCGTCATTCGTCGGGAAGTCGTCAGTGAAGATGGATGTTCCGCGTCGGCGGGATGAACATGGTATCCGGAAGAAAGAAGATTGAAGATGCCGTTGATAGAAGACTTCAGCCGGATCATGGACCTCTTCAGCTCCCGCTTGGATGAAGACTTCAGCCGGATCATGGACCTCTTCAGCCCCCAGCTTGGGCTTGGATCAAGACATCGGAGGAGCTCTTCTGGATCGATCGGTGAACCTGGTATGGTGAAGATAAGGTAGGAAGATCTTCAGGGGCTTAGTGTTAGGTTTATTTAAGGGGGGTTTGGGTTAGATTAGGGGTATGTGGGTGGTGGGTTGTAATGTTGTGGGGGGTATTGTATGTGTTTTTTTTACAGGCAAAAGAGCTGAATTCTTTGGGGCATGCCCCGCAAAGGGCCCTTTTGGGGCATGCCCCGCAAAGGGCCCTGTTCAGGGCTGGTAAGGTAAAAGAGCTTTGAACTTTAGTAATTTAGAATAGGGTAGGGCATTTTTTTATTTTGGGGGTCTTTGTTATTTTATTAGGGGGCTTAGAGTAGGTGTAATTAGTTTAAAATTGTTGTAATATTTTTCTGATGTTTGTAAATATTTTTTTATTTTTTGTAACTTAGTTCTTTTTTATTTTTTGTACTTTAGTTAGTTTATTTCATTGTATTTATTTGTAGATATTGTATTTAATTAATGTATTGATAGTGTAGTGTTAGGTTTAATTGTAGGTAATTGTAGGTATTTTATTTAATTAATTTATTGATAGTGTAGTGTTATGTTTAATTGTAACTTAGGTTAGGATTTATTTTATAGGTAATTTTGTAATTATTTTAACTATTTTAGCTATTAAATAGTTTTTAACTATTTAATAGCTATTGTTCCTGGTTAAAATAAATACAAAGTTACCTGTAAAATAAATATAAATCCTAAAATAGCTATAATATAAATATAATTTATATTGTAGCTATATTAGGATTTATTTTACAGGTAAGTATTTAGCTTTAAATAGGAATAATTTATTTGATAAGAGTTAATTTATTTCGTTAGATTTAAATTATATTTAATTTAGGGGGGTGTTAGTGTTAGGGTTAGACTTAGCTTTAGGGGTTAATACATTTATTAGAATAGCGGTGAGCTCCAGTCGGCAGATTAGGGGTTAATACTTGAAGTTAGGTGTCGGCGATGTTAGGGATGGCAGATTAGGGGTTAATACTATTTATTATAGGGTTATTGAGGCGGAAGTGAGGCAGATTAGGGTTTAATATCTTTATTATAATAGCGGTGCGGTCCGCTCGGCAGATTAGGGGTTAATAAGTGTAGGCAGGTGGAGGTGACGTTGAGGGGGGCAGATTAGGGGCTAATAAATATAATATAGGGGTCGGCGGTGTTAGGGGCAGCAGATTAGGGGTACATAAGGATAACGTAAGTAGCGGCGCTTTGCGGTCAGCAGATTAGGGGTTAATTATTGTAGGTAGCTGGCGGCGACGCTGTGGGGGGCAGGTTAGGGGTTAATAAATATAATATAGGGGTCGGCGGTGTAAGGGGCAGCAGATTAGGGGTACATAAGTATAACGTAGGTGGCGGTCGGCAGATTAGGGGTTAAAAAAATGTAATCGAGTGGCGGCGATGTGGGGGGACCTCGGTTTAGGGGTACATAGGTAGTTTATGGGTGTTAGTGTACTTTAGAGCACAGTAGTTAAGAGCTTTATGAACCGGCGTTAGCCCAGAAAGCTCTTAACTACTGACTTTTTTCTGCGGCTGGAGTTTTGTCGTTAGATTTCTAACGCTCACTTCAGACACAACTCTAAATACCGGAGTTAGAAAGATCCCATTGAAAAGATAGGATACGCAATTGACGTAAGGGGATCTGCAGTATGGAAAAGTTGCGGCTGAAAAGTGAGCGTTAGACCCTTTCCTGACTGACTCCAAATACCGGCGGTAGCCTAAAACCAGCGTTAGAAGCCTCTAACGCTGGTTTTCACGGCTACCGCCAAACTCTAAATCTAGGCCTAAGTTTACAAAAAATTTAATTATCAAAAATAAAAACAATTACACCTAATCTAATAGCCCTATAAATATAAAAAGCCCCCTAAAATAAAAACACCCGCTAGCCTACAATAAACTACCAATAGCCCTTAAAAGGGCCTTTTGTAGGGCATTGCCCTAAGTTAAAAAGGCTCTTTTACCTGTAAACAAATACAAACAGTACAACTGTAAAACCCACCACTCAACCAACCCCCCTAAAATACAAAACCTAACTCTAAAAAAACCTAAGCTACCCATTGCCCCTAAAGGGGCATTTGTATGGGCATTGCCCTTTAAAGGGCATTCAGCTCTTTTACAAAAACCCAAACCCTAATCTAAAAAAAAAAAACACCAAAAAAAACCTAACACTAACCCCAGGGTTAATAACTTTAATAATCGTGATTTGGGTGGGCTGCAGATTAGGGGGTTAATAGGTAGTTTATATGTGTTAGTGTACTTTGTATCACTTTAGTTATGAGTTTTGTAAAACATTTTTGTTTCGCAAAATCCATAACTACTGGTCTCAGATGGCGGTATGGATTGTGTCGGTATAGGCTGTAACGCAAGCTTTTTAGCCTAAACGCACAACCTGTAATACGGGCGCTATGAAAATCCCACACAAAAACGTCATTTTTTTGAGTGTCTAATGGACGTTGTGTTACAGGCTAAAATGCTTGTGGTACAGCTATACCGACATGACTAATATGCGTTCCTGGCCATTACGCTGGAATGGCCATTTTTTTCAGCGTTAAAAGCCGTACCGCAACACTTGTAATTTAGCCGTCAGTTACTTATGAAAAGCTCTTGTTTGTCAAGGGTCTAGAATTACTGTTTTTCTTTAGAAGTTTATTCTACAAGTATATTTTCACAGGAAGAGGTTACTGGGGCATTATTACTTTGAGAAATTATTGTCTAAGAGAAATTTCTAACTGTACCACTAATTAATTATGGAACAATATTGGCTCATCATATTGATTCTTTGTGTACTTAACCTTAAATATTAATCTATGTACATGTTGAGTAGCAGTTATATATGCAATGTAAGATTCAGATACAGTTTGGGGTATTTTTTGTACAGTGTCCTCTCCTTTATGGAACACTATCCTGATTAAGATCTTCATACAGGTCATACTCACAGCTGAATATGTGACCTATTTCAATCTTGTATGTCTGTCCCTAGCATAGGACTTCTTTGTGATGTTATTGATTTTGCAGAGCTTTGATGTTCACTTACAACCTGCTAAGAAGAAAAGTTCTGTATGTGCAATTAATTAAATGTAAGGCAAATTAACATGTCAATATTTCTAACTTGTACCTGTGAAACAGCAAATGTATTGTAATTAAAATGCTTAATTTCTGTGCTGTATTTACCAGGTTTTCTGATAGATAATTTTTCCTTTGAATCAAGACCCTCTGGAAGTCCACATTTAAGTTCTTATCTCATCCAACATATTGAAGATGATTTCCACTAAATAACCAATATATATATATATATATATATATATATATATATATATATATATATATATATATATATATATTTGTTTAACTTTTCTCTTCTGATTTGCAATCAGAAAACTATGTTTGGCATATTCTGCATTTTTGCTAATCTGAATGCCTAATGCATTTATCTTGGCACTGCTAACTATTAGTTCTGGTGTAGCATATAATATTTTATAGTATTTAATACACCATCCTATATCTTTGTTATGTGTGTGTGTGTGTTCTTTTTAAAAAAAAAATCTGAATTTCCCTTTTACCTTTACAATGTTGTAAAAAGGTCCATAGGTAGGAAGAAGGTTACTCACTGGTCTGGAACTCTAGCAATGGTTATCAGATGACACAATCCAGATGTGTGGAGGTTCTCCAAAGATGGTGCAGAGGACAGATCAATTAGTCCCCAGCTTCTATTAAAAAAAGATAGGTTTCTTTTTTTTTATTATTATTATTATTATTGAGGAGTTTAAGTTATACAAGGAAATTTTGGAGGAAACAATAATCAAACACAAAAACATAACAAGAAAAAAAGAACTCAATAACATCCCATTACAGGGAGTGCAGAATTATTAGGCAAATGAGTATTTTGACCACATCATCCTCTTTATGCATGTTGTCTTACTCCAAGCTGTATAGGCTCGAAAGCCTACTACCAATTAAGCATATTAGGTGATGTGCATCTCTGTAATGAGAAGGGGTGTGGTCTAATGACATCAACACCCTATATCAGGTGTGCATAATTATTAGGCAACTTCCTTTCCTTTGGCAAAATGGGTCAAAAGAAGGACTTGACAGGCTCAGAAAAGTCAAAAATAGTGAGATATCTTGCAGAGGGATGCAGCACTCTTAAAATTGCAAAGCTTCTGAAGCGTGATCATCGAACAATCAAGCGTTTCATTCAAAAAAGTCAACAGGGTCGCAAGAAGCGTGTGGAAAAACCAAGGCGCAAAATAACTGCCCATGAACTGAGAAAAGTCAAGCGTGCAGCTGCCAAGATGCCACTTGCCACCAGTTTGGCCATATTTCAGAGCTGCAACATCACTGGAGTGCCCAAAAGCACAAGGTGTGCAATACTCAGAGACATGGACAAGGTAAGAAAGGCTGAAAGACGACCACCACTGAACAAGACACACAAGCTGAAACGTCAAGACTGGGCCAAGAAATATCTCAAGACTGATTTTTCTAAGGTTTTATGGACTGATGAAATGAGAGTGAGTCTTGATGGGCCAGATGGATGGGCCCGTGGCTGGATTGGTAAAGGGCAGAGAGCTCCAGTCCGACTCAGACGCCAGTAAGGTGGAGGTGGAGTACTGGTTTGGGCTGGTATCATCAAAGATGAGCTTGTGGGGCCTTTTCGGGTTGAGGATGGAGTCAAGCTCAACTCCCAGTCCTACTGCCAGTTTCTGGAAGATACCTTCTTCAAGCAGTGGTACAGGAAGAAGTCTGCATCCTTCAAGAAAAACATAATTTTCATGCAGGACAATGCTCCATCACACGCGTCCAAGTACTCCACAGCGTGGCTGGCAAGAAAGGGTATAAAAGAAGAAAATCTAATGACATGGCCTCCTTGTTCACCTGATCTGAACCCCATTGAGAACCTGTGGTCCATCATCAAATGTGAGATTTACAAGGAGGGAAAACAGTACACCTCTCTGAACAGTGTCTGGGAGGCTGTGGTTGCTGCTGCACGCAATGTTGATGGTGAACAGATCAAAACACTGACAGAATCCATGGATGGCAGGCTTTTGAGTGTCCTTGCAAAGAAAGGTGGCTATATTGGTCACTGATTTGTTTTTGTTTTGTTTTTGAATGTCAGAAATGTATATTTGTGAATGTTGAGATGTTATATTGGTTTCACTGGTAAAAATAAATAATTGAAATGGGTATATATTTGTTTTTTGTTAAGTTGCCTAATAATTATGCACAGTAATAGTCACCTGCACACACAGATATCCCCCTAAAATAGCTATAACTAAAAACAAAATAAAAAGTACTTCCAAAACTATTCAGCTTTGATATTAATGAGATTTTTGGGTTCATTGAGAACATGGTTGTTGTTCAATAATAAAATTAATCCTCAAAAATACAACTTGCCTAATAATTCTGCACTCCCTGTAGTATCATTACAAAAACAAACAAAACATATAATACATCTTGTATTATACATCTCCAAATCATTAACCCATTATCTCTAAATTAGCTAGTTCCTTGATACTTCACCCCTACTCCTTTTTTTTCTTTCCTTTTCTCTTTCTTCCCACTCTTCCTTTCTTTCCATTTTCTTATCATTATATTGTTTATGTTATGAATACTAAACAATCACACTGCACACCTAAAATATAATATTTTAAAAAAAAGTCTCTAATTTCAGCAGAGCTGCAAAACATTGTGAGGATCTCGAGACCAGCACCACAGATGATTCATTTTCTAGTGTATATGACAGAAAGGACGGGGCCACAGTAAGGGTGCAAAAAATAGAAACATGAACCAAACTGTTAGTGAAACTAGAACTCAGTGCTTGCTTATTCTTTCATAATAATCCTGGAGCTTCTAAAATTGTCCTTAGACTCTGGTTTGACCTTGGACTGATTTCTGAATTATGATTTATGCTTGACCCCTTGCTCTCATTTCTCATTGGCTGATATTAACATTCTGTCATAAATAGCTACAAAAAGCCTGCAAAACACCATGAAGGTCAATGCAAAGCACACTGAAATCCAATGAACGCTCACATATTTGTACATTTACCTAAATCTAAATCAAAATATGTCGCCACAATACTATTGTATATATATGTTGTTATTACTAATTTAAACAATGCCTATTTTACTATTTTTACTGTAATAGAGATAAAATTTAAAAAACCGAAGAGTGGCATACTATATGTCTGCACTGTACAGTGTGATAGATCCATTCACAATGGCTGTGTAACTTTTTGTTTATGTGTAGGCCTGCTAAAATAACACAAAACAACTGAGCGAAATACCCACTCTGGACTGGATTACCCTAGTGAAGTACTCAAAAAATCAGTCTAGAAGTTAATAAAAGCTGATTTAATTTAACTATTAGGAAGTACCTGAATGTGTACTTATGGGTCCTGTGGCTTTTTTGCTCATTGGCTGATAGGGACACCTTACACATAAAGATAGGTTATTCAGCAAAGAAGCATATTTAAAAAAAAAAAATAATAATAATAATAAAAAAAAGGCACTGTAATAAATTATAAAACATTAACTTATAGATTGGAATGGAGCCACTAATAGCTAAACCTGCACATGACTTAAAACTTTTGGGCTGAAACCAGGACAGTTGTCATTTATATGATATCATTGCTTGTAATGCATAATGTATTACAACCTACTTATGTAAGTTAACATTAATAATAAAAGCAGAATTTGTACTCAGACCTGATTTTGTAAATGGATGTTAATGATATAAATTGCTTACTTAGAAACAAGTGCCAACTCAAATCAAAGCTTGTTGCCAAGAACTGCTAACTACTGCATTGGGTGGATATGAAAATGTGTTTTTGTGAAATAATGGTACATTAATTATTGTCATTACCATGCTAAAAGTCCCATTGTGTAAATCAGATCATGGCTTTTGTGCTTTCCGCCTGCTGAAGCAATTTTTTTCCCTGTCAGCTATGATTTGTAAAATACAATAGACTGCAGCGATATTTATGTGCCTTTGTATACATAATATTTTCAGGGATCAGGCTATAGCTGGTCATTGTTTCATATCATATATTGTATGACTAACAAATAAGAAGTCAAGTTAATATGCATTTGAAGAGCAGAAAATTTACATTACATATTTTTTGACAATAATATTATGATTTATATTTTTTACTTACCATATAACAGTGGGTTTTATAGTTTGCCATGTTAATTGCTAAACAAAAATAGAAAAAAGATCCTAGCTGATTGACAGGCTTATAACATGAACATACTCATACTCTGAGGGACCTATGTGTAACACCACAATTTCGGAGTTAAAGATTAATCAGCAAATAGCTCATAAATTATGGGAGGATTAACCATCCAAATCTAGAACTATGCACCTGGGAGACACATGGCGAAATTGCAATAGATTGGCTTAGTGGACAGGGAAACTAACACTGAGAGGTTAATGGTACATCTCTGGTTGTTGGTAAAGTGAACACCCCTACATCAGTTTATAAAAACCTTTCCATAGTTGAGACACTCAAGGTGTGGAAGAAGATTTGTAGATGGATGACCATCTCTTTAGTTTATATATTCTTACTGCTCCAGGGGATCATTAACTTTCCAGTGGGGTTTATAATAAAACAAGGTCTTTGCTTTCTTAATTAACCACTTAATGATAGTGCTACCTCTGTCTGCACTTTCCACAATATTCAAGACAGGTACACTCAGCCTCCTACCAATCACGTTGCTTATTTGCAAGTGAGATATTATGTCTCCAGGTTTCTTCAGACTTCTGGGCTCCAGAACCCAGCCTGATAGGGTATCCATACTAATCACTTTTTTTCATCAGAGCATTATCTCTCTCACCTGTGTGTAAACTATTAGTGACAAAAATAAACATATCTGTTTTGATTGTAGGGACAGAATATTAAGTGAAAAGGCTAGAGGCTCAGATTCCACACTACTACTACTGAAACAAAGTATACACAAACCTAGAACAGCCACATTAACCACTGAGTTTTGTGAAGCTCACACTAAACGTCGACCCCATCAACCCAAAATCAATGTCCCAAATGCCATAGACCAAACCCAGAAATTCAACACCTAATTTAACAATGCCCTTCTCTGCTTATTTTCTTTTTCAGGATGAGAGCTACTGAAATCATATTGGCTGTTCAAATCAGCTAATAGGATTTCAGTAGCTCTCATCCTATTGGCTGATTTGAATTTGAAGAATCTAATCAGCGAGTAGGAATGCAAGGGACACCATTTTTAAACGTGTACCTTGAATTCACTATTCAGTGTACGGCGGCGATCGTACAAAGAGGATCCTCCGCGCTCCATGGCTCCACGGTCGCCGGTCCTGCTCATCTCCACTCCATGCCGTCTTGGTCCTGGATGAAGAAGGAAGAGGTCCCTGCCTGAAAGAAGCTGTCGGCCGCTTGGAAGAAGACTTCAACACCTGGAACAGGACTTTCTCCGCTGGACTTCAGGAACGGTGAGTACCTATTTGGGGGGTTAGATTTAGGCTTTTTTTATTTTTTGGGGGGTTTATTTTTTTTAGATTAGGGATTTCTGGGCACTCTTAAAAGAGCTGAATGCCCTTTTAAGGGCAATGCCCATACAAATGCCCCTTTAGGGGCAATGGGTAGTTTAGGATTTTTTAGTGTTAGGTTTTTTATTTTGGGGGGATTGGTGGGTGGGTGGTTTTACTGTTAGAGCGGGGACTTAGTATTTTTTTAAGGAAAAGAGCTGTTTAACTTAGGGCAATGTCCTACAAAAGGCCCTTTTAAGGGCTATTGGTAGTTTAGCATTAGTTTAGGGGGTCTTTTTATTTTGGGGGTCTTTTTTATTTGCAGAGGGATTAGGTTTAATTTTTTTTGCTGTAAGTCACTGGCGACTCCAGAAATTTGTATTTACGCTCATTTCTGGACATTGCTAGTTTATCCGACTTCCGGCACTTTCTGAACTTCTGGCAGGGTTTATGTAATACCCCGATGTGTGAGGTGAAATTATGGGCAGCGCGGGTTTCAACAGTTGCACTGACGCATGGGCCATATATATGTAATCTCGCCCAATATGTACTGTAAAGGTTAACTTATATTGGTTCTTTTGTGTTTAATTTTGATTATGTTTTTCTTCTTTATAACTATATAATGCAAGAGATAAAATAATCAAAGAACTAAATAATAAATAAAACTTAAATAATAAATAAAACTATATGTTCCTTCTATTTCCATTTATAATGTCAGGATAAGAAATATCTTACAGCGCTTAAAAAGAGAACGACCTGTAGCTCCTTTACAGAATGGGTCCCCAGCTACCCACTGTACAAAGAGTATATAAAAAAGAGGGCTAAAGGAGCGCCTAACAAAAGGCAAGGTCTGAAATCAATGGAATTAAAATAGACCTAACGCTATTAAAGGTGTTTAATAAC
Source organism: Bombina bombina (assembly GCF_027579735.1). Taxonomy (NCBI): domain Eukaryota; kingdom Metazoa; phylum Chordata; class Amphibia; order Anura; family Bombinatoridae; genus Bombina; species Bombina bombina. The sequence goes on from NC_069500.1 coordinate 711,691,393, forward strand.
ACTTAATACATAAGTAACGGGTTAAGATTAATAATAACAAAATTACATATAAATGCATGGATCCATGACTACAATTTTAAAACCACAAAATATAGATGCAACAGATAAAGGTACAGCGTGTGTGTGATGCGCTGACAATATAAGATCTAAGATCAATAAATCACACAAGACAGTCGGTGCAATAATAGTGTAAAAGAGCAATAAAAAACAATAAAAAGCAAGTGGATAAAAAGCAGTCAAATACCAAAAAAGTTGTGAGATAATATCAAATCATCCAAAAGTTCATCAAATGCTGTGACAGTTCTCCTCATATATTGTCCATAGTGTAGGTGCAGGAAAAAGATGAAAAAAATCCACAGTATAAAAATTAATCCAAAAAGTGTAATCAACTAGTGTGTCCACAAACTAGTGAAAAAAATAGAAAAAAAGAAAAAAAGGGACAAAAAAGGGGGGGGTGCGTTATCAATAGAAAAATAAAAATGTTCGTCAGTTATTAATCCAATCTATGAATTAAAAGCATCCAAAAAGTAGAAGTTTAAAAATCCTCAAAACCTGTGAACAAAAAACAGTAACATAGCATAATACTGTTTAAAATATTTAACAAATAATTGGAATGTAGCTCACCATATATTGCCAACACGTTTCAGACCACTAATAGGGCCTTTCTCAAGACTAGTATATGGTTAGGTGAGTAAGTCCATTTATACCTTTATGTGGCCAATCAGAGTAATTTGTCTTTGGCGCCAAAAATCATACCTGTTGTCACCGGAAGTGGTGTACCGGATCTCCTGACCTTTTAAACCGGATATGTGGTACCGGTAAATATCACTCATAATTGAATAATTGAATTTCATTTGCACAAACTTCTATTGGTAATATTGTGCCCAAATGATATAAGACAATGTCTATTAGTGACTAAATCTTGTATTCTATCCCATTTTTGCTGTATAACAGTTTAACCGGAAATAGGCGATTACGCCAAACCGGAAATGAATAGTTTCGTAGAACCGGAAGTAGGCGTGACGTGAGCTTCCGGTTGGCTCCCGGAAGCAAAATTACCAATCTTCTGTTTATCATCCGGTCTTAAAGTCCATATTGCGATAGTGTTATGTTGTAATTGGGAACATAATAGATCTGATGATTGCGGTTAAGGAATAAGGATCAGAGATAAATGACAAGTATAATCTGATTGGCGGATCATAAAGTAAAAGATGACAAAAATGATAATATGTCAATACATAAGTGTATATGTATATATAATCTGATTGGGGAAACATAGAATAAGGGATATCTAAAATCGACATTATATATCCACTATGAGAGGAAGCTTCTTATATCAGAATCCAGATGGATTTTTGAGTTAGATTGTCTCTACCCTATGGGTCTAAACAACAAAGAGGATCTTTCCCATCTATTGAATCTAAAATAAGCAGACTTTAATCATGCTATGAAATCCATCCAGAACATCTATGATCGGATAGATGATAAACATGTCTGTACATATTGATTACAATGGGACCCACAACATGACCCTAGAATGGGAGATCTGTATACCACCATACCTCTAAGTAACCTACAGACTAGCTTCACTCACCTCACTTCAAAGGAATCTACAGACTAGTCTTATATCTTATTTACCCCACCATTGGATAAAGAAGTCTTTTTAATATTAGGAGCAATCCCATATTATCCTTTATCTTCTAATTTTTTATCATATATAAATTGTGTTGTCTTTTACTATGAATTTTTATTAAGGATTTTATCATCTAGTTAATTGTCGATCCACATAGGATCTGACATTATTATTAGTGTGTTAAGTCCCATCCCAATTCTATCATACAAAACCGATTCCGCAGAATTCTGCATCACTAATAATTCCTCTATTAGTATTCATTATTCCAATGATCGATGTCTTTACCTTATCATTTTTAATTCATTATTATTATCTCTATATATCTTTATGCATTTTTTATATACATCTATATATACTCGCATTTTAGAGACACTTGTTATTTGCATATGATAGACATTACTTGGGATTGTTCTGGGAGAGCCCAATCAGAACCATTCACACTAAGGTATTTATTAAGAGGTACTTAATACCACGCATCTGATGTGAGATGCATCAAAATTACTGCGAGGAGGTCAAAATATGTATTAAAATAGGCCAATCGCTATTACCTTCTTACCAATATATGTCCCAAAAGGTTTACCTATTAGCCATTTTTGATATAATTCCACCATAATCTGAGATGATTCTAATTCCTTTTATAGATTTAGAATGACCTACTTACAGGCATCTATATCGATCATTCTGATAGACCTTATATATTAGTTTAGCATGTTTAAGAGATACTTCATTAGCAATTATTTTTAAAACAAAATATAGTCCTTGACATTTACAAATCACATTATGTATTGATTTATTTACTAAATATACCCCTTCATTGGTTTCTGTCATAAATGTTGATGATAACACTATCAATTCATTTATATAATGTCGATTTTAGATATCCCTCATTCTATGTTTCCCCAATCAGATTATATATACATATACACTTATTTATTGACATATTGTCATTTTTGTCATCTTTTACTTTATGATCCGCCAATCAGATTATACTTGTCACTTATCTCTGATCCTTATTCCTTAACTGCAATCATCAGATCTATTATGTTCCCAATTACAACATAACACAATCGCAATATGGACTTTAAGACCGGATGATAAACAGAAGATTGGTAATTTTGCTTCCGGGAGCCAACCGGAAGCTCACGTCACACCTACTTCCGGTTCTACGAAACTATTCATTTCCGGTTTGGCGTAATTGCCTATTTCCAGTTAAACTGTTATACAGCGAAAATGGGATAGAATACAAGATTTAGTCACTAATAGACACTGTCTTATATCATTTGGGCACAATATCAACCATAGAAGTTTGGCAAATGAAATTCAATTATTCGATTATGTTATATTTACCGGTACAACATATCCGGTTTAAAAGGTCAGGAGATCCGGTACACCACTTCCGGTGACAACAGGTATGATTTTTGGCGCCAAAGACAAATTACTCTAATTGGCCACATAAAGGTATAAATGGACTTACTCACCTAACCATATACTAGTCTTGAGAAAGGCCCTATTAGTGGGCCGAAACGCATTTGCAATATATGGTGAGCTACATTCCAATTATTTGTTAAATATTTTAAACAGTATTATGCTATGTTACTGTTTTTTGTTCACAGGTTTTGAGGATTTTTAAACTTCTACTTTTTGGATGCTTTTAATTCATAGATTGGATTAATAACTGATGAACATTTTTATTTTTATTTTTCTATTTATAACGCACCCCCCACTTTTTGTCCCTTTTTTATTTTTTCTCTTTTTTTCACTAGTTCGTGGACACACTAGTTGATTACACTTTTTGGATTCATTTTTATACTGTGGATTGTTTTCATCTTTTTCCTGCACCTACACTATGGACAATATATGAGGAGAACTGTCACAGCATTTGATGAACTTTTAGATGATTTGATATTATCTCACAACTTTTTTGGTATTTGACTGTTTTTTATCTACTTGCTTTTTATTGTTTTTTATTGCTCTTTTACGCTATTATTGCACCGACTGTCTTGTGTGATTTATTGATCTTAGAGTGTATATTGTCAGCGCATCACACACACGCTGTACCTTTATCTGTTGCATCTATATTTTGTGGTTTTAAAATTGTAGTCATGGATCCATGCATTTATATGTAATTTTGTTATTATTAATCTTAACCCGTTACTTATGTATTAAGTGTTATTAAACACCTTTAATAGCTTTAGGTCTATTTTAATTCCATTGATTTCAGACCTTGCCTTTTGTTAGGCGCTCCTTTAGCCCTCTTTTTTATATATTTTCATTTATAAGTTAGGAGTCTTGATAAAGATATGTCTTTATATAAGATGTTTGTGTGTGCGTGTCTTTGAGTGTGTGTGTGTGTTTGTTTGGGCATATTTTACTTTATTTCCCCCTCTGGAAACATTGCTGCAGATACCCATGTCTGCCAAAATTGTACATTTTACTAATTTGACTAATTTCAACAAAGTATTTAACAGAATGCAAAAGAAAGTTAATGAATTGGTCCAAAAAAAGTCCCAACATTCTACCATGTGTGGCATATCATGTGCAGATTAAAGCCATTTCACTAAAATGAATTTGCACAGAAAAAAATAATCTAGTTTTCTATACATGTTCTTTGACTTAAAGGTACACTAAAGTCAAAATTAAACTTTCATGAGTCAGATAGAGCATGAAGCTTTAAGAGATGTTCCAATTTACTTTCATTATGAAATTGAAATTTGTCCCAAAAAAAATCTACTGCTCATTAAACCCCTATCCACCGTTAGGACGTTCCATGCCGTCCTAAATTCGCTGGGCTTTGGTTAGGGATGGGCGAATGTGTTTATATCTGAATTCGAATGTTAAAACGAATGTTATTATAGAAATTCGATTTACATAATAGAATGTTAATAAGAACGAATATTCTTAAAAATTCGATTTTCGAATGTTATTTACAGTTTTCGAATGTCACATTTGAATTCGAATGTTACATTCGAATATCACATTTGAATTCGAATATTACATTTATAAAACACAATTGTAGACTAGAAACACTATTTTGAATGTCACATTTGAATTGAATATCACATTCAAATTGAATGTTACATTCAAATTCGAATATTACATTTATAAAACACAGTATTAGACTAGAAATACTTTTTCGAATTCGAATTAAAATATTACATTTATTAAACACAGTTGTAGACTAGAAATACTATTTCAAATTTGAATGTCACATTCAAATTCGAATGTCACATTCGAATTTGAATATTACATTTCGAAATTGAATGAATACATAGCTAAACATTCTATTATTCGAACGAATATTTTCGAATTTTATTGAAAAATTCGAAAACGAAAATTCGAAAATAGATTGTTAGAATGTTATATGAACATTCAAAATTCGATTCGAACGAATGTATCAAAATTCGTTTTAAATTTCGAATTTTTAGAAACATTCGCCCATCCCTAGCTTTGGTACCGTTAGGACGGCATGGAACGTCCTAGCTGTTTGACTGTACTGAGGCCATAACGGTTTTCTAAATGGGATTGTGGGCTGGAGGGTGTGCCCTCCAATGTAGATGAATAAGCCCCAGCAGGAAGGGGTAAAAATTCAGAGTAAGTGACATTATATTGTCTTTTTATCACGCACTTGTTGATTATGCAATTTTACTGTTTTTAATGGTGCTTTAAAACACTTGACTGTAATTGATAAACCTGTTTATCAATTACAGTCAAGTGTTTTAAAGCACCATTAAAAACAGTAGAATTGCATAATCAACAAGTGCGTGATAAAAAGACAATACAATGTCACTTACTCTGAATTTTTACCCCTTCCTGCTGGGGCTTATTCATCTACATTGGAGGGCACACCCTCCAGCCCACAATCCCATTTAGAAAACCGTTATGGCCTCAGTACAGTCAAACAGCTAGGACGTTCCATGCCGTCCTAACGGTACCAAAGCTAGGGATGGGCGAATGTTTCTAAAAATTCGAAATTTAAAACGAATTTTGATACATTCGTTCGAATCGAATTTTGAATGTTCATATAACATTCTAACAATCTATTTTCGAATTTTCGTTTTCGAATTTTTCAATAAAATTCGAAAATATTCGTTCGAATGTTTTTCAATTTCTATTTATTAAAATTAGTGGAGATTTAAAAAGATAGGTGCATATCTTCCCTTTTCATGACATTTTCAGGTGAGCAAATCAATAATTATTTCATAAGAATACAGAATTTGTTCACACTGGTAACTCATATTACATATTCCTAGGTTCTCCATGTATTATGACACAATTAATTTTAATTTAGTATAACAACCAATAACAGAATTGCTTAAAAAAAATGAAAGGCAATTTCAAAAGTTTAACAATAGGAGCGTGACCAAGGTAAGCTTTTAATTAAAAAGGGTGTTACTGAGTCTGATAACAACTCTAGATAATAGTTTAAATACTGAATGTGTGTAAACTGCAAAACTCTGTGCCATTGCCTGTTCTTAAGCATATGATGTAACATTTGACTCTAGATTGAATTTATTGGTTAATAAAAAAAAAAGGTGTTTTATTTAGCATCACTATAAAGGGTTTAGTTATGCACAGTAAAACAACTCTGCAATACTTTCATTATTTATGTTTCCCCCTTCCATGTAATTAACTCTGAAATTTGTGGTTTTTAGAATACTCTGAATTGTAAAAAGTACACTGTTAAGGCTAACTCTGCTACATTTATTTCCCTAATTGGCTTTAGCTGAAAACAACTGTAAAATAACTTAGAATATGACTGTGACTAGTAGCCTTGTCAGCTGCAGATTCAAGCACAGATTGGCTCTTTCAAATGAGGCAAATGGGGGGTGGAGTTTGGCTATTGTAAAGCAATTACTGTGGATGCACTTTAATTTATTTTGGCAGGTTGTTTTATAATTTAACTATGAAAATGGTGTTGTCTCCTTTGAGGCTAAAGTGAATCCCATAGGATCTGCAACACTGACTAATGAATATCTGTCTCTTACTGGACAGGAGATAAAATAATTGTCCCTGAAATGTAAAATAAATTTAAATTGTCCCAATAAAGTAACAGTTTAAATCAATTAAAAAATGTTTTTTGTATGTAGAGCTTTTACAATATGTATATAAAAATTATTTTAAAGGGATAGTCTACTCCAAAAATGTTATTGTTTAAAAAGATAGATAATCCTTTTAATTACCCATTCCCCAGTTTTGCATAACCAACATGATTATTATTATTATTATCAGGTATTTATAAAGCACCAGCAGATTACGCAGCACTATACAAGTAATAATAAAACATTACAGGGATGCATTACATACACAAACAAACAAGTACAGTATTGGGGTACATTACAGTTGTAGGTGCAATAATTGAGTTATACAAAATGAGACGAATGCCCTGCCCTTGAGCACAATCAGTAGTAGTTCACTTTAAATACAAAGTGGTCTACAGGTAGAATGGCTCTCAAGCTTACAATCTAAAGGAGAGGTGTAAGGTGTTGGTTTCAGAGGGGGAGTGTCAGTCAGGACTTGGGCCCACCGAACCACCTGGAAATGAAAATTATTTGATAAGGATGTCCGGAGAACAGTAATTCAGACCACGTAGCAATGATCTAAACCTGTTCTGTTTATTGAAAGATACAAAGCATGTCTTATAGACGACAGATACAGCATATGGGGTTAACTTGATGACACGTTATGACCGCGTCATTTTACACAGTGTTACACAGTGTTTGTCAGAAAAAATACTAGCTCATAAACAATATTTCTATAGTCATAATAAGGAGTGCATCTAGGATGAAGACAAGGTTATTTGAGCATCTTATAGAAATAGTACCCTCCAGGCGTTGTGCCAGGGACATCTACAAGGTTAACTAGCTTTGCATAGAATAATAACAAGCATGTATTTCTCACTACAGAATAAACCACTATAATAAAGGTTATTCAGACAAGATGGATGCCAAAGACAAAATGGCGGCCAAGAACAAGATGGTGCTACTTACGCTAACAATAATTCCTAACAAGAGGGAATGGACACAGAAGGTAAGGGAGAAGGAAAATATATCTGATATAAGGCAGGGTAAACTGAGAGTGAGTAATGACGTAGGCAAACAATAAGAAAAAGTCTGTGGTGAGTGGGCAAATGAGGATTGGAAAAGAGTAACAGAATGTGGTAAAGTGTCAGTGCAGAGGCTGTGAAAATGAAGTAGTGTCTCTATCCTGGATTATTAGCGACAGCTGCACCTAATTGCTGTTAGGAGGTGTTTATATATTAAGGTAAACATCAGGGTGGGTAGTGGAGGGCTAGTGCTTGCAGAGCAGGGTAAGTTGTGTAGTTAGAGGTGCAGCTGTAAGAAAGAGAATGGTAAGGTGAAAAATCCTGGTTATAAAGTAAAGGGGGAGGTGTAGTTTGAGACAGGGTAGAAGGGATGACAACAGATTGGAATGTTACAATAATAAAAGTTAAAAGCAATTCCATATTAGCCCAACAGATATAAGAAATAAATGCACTCATTGGGGACGAATTATCATGCTCCGAATGGATGCCCCTGTTCAGGCTCGCCGGAAACAGCAGTTATGAAGCAACGGTCTAAAGACTGCTGCTCCATAACTTGTCTGCCTGCTCTGAGGCAGCGGACAGAAATCAAACCGATCGAATACGATCAGGTTGATTCCCCCTGCTAGCGGCCGTCTGGCCGCGAATCTGCAGGGGGCGTCATTGCAGAAGCAGTTCACCAGAACTGCTTGTGCAATTGATGTGCGGCGGACATTATACGCTACATTGTATCATGTCCACTCGCACTATGATAAATTGGCCTCATTGTCTTGAGTGGAGATATCTTTCAGATGAGTTACCATTTAAAATGGTTTGCAGAGCAGGGTTATATTAATATACTTTTTACCTCTGTCATTACCTTGTATCTAAGTCTTTTCTGATAGCCCCCTGATCACATGGCTATTTATTATCTATTGACTTGCATATTAGCCAATTACTCACAAATCACTTCACGGGTGTGAGCACAATGCTATCAATATGGACCACATGAACTAGTAGTCTCCTGTGGTGAAAAGCAAATAAAAAGCATGTGATAGAGGCTGTCTATAGTGGCTTAGAAACAGGCAGACATTTAGAGGTTTAAATGTTATAAAGTATATTAATATAACAATGTTGTTTGTGCAAAGCTGGGGAATGGGTAGTAAAGGCATTGTGTATCTTTTTAAACAATATCAATGTTGGTGTTGACTGTCCCTTTAATAAGCCCTTTAGCTCCCTTTTTAGAATTGCACTCTGTAAAAAGTGCCAGGTGTTTCATATTGGGCTGAAAAAAAGCCCCTGTATAAAAGATGATGTATGTTTTGCATTTTGTTATTTCTCTATATCATTGTCTCATTACTATTTATATGGGACTTTTAACTCTACATTTACACTATATTTAATTGATTCTGGACTTATTGCATTTGGAAACATCATTACTTAAAGGAGTAGAAAGGTCAAAATTGAAATGTGCATGGTTGTATTTCAATTTGAATTAGAAGCTACAATACCCAAACACACGAGAATTAGCAGTGGCTTTTATGGCACAAATGAAGTCTTCACAGATGCAATACACACTAGTGCCAGCTCTCTGAGCATACATGGTGTACTTGTGCAAGGACCTCACAGCATATGTGAATATGTTACAGGGAAAACAACAATACATTTTACTAGAAGCCTTTTTGCTAATGGAAATATTTTGAAATGGAACCATAACACATTTCAATTTTGACCTTTCAATCCCTTTAATATAAACTTACCCGTGAAACTTTATCAAGAATTGTACAGTTGCACTGACGTCTTCTTCTTATATTATTGTCTATCTCCATAAACCCTCCTTTCCTTTTTTTCTGATGTATGATTTATGCAATAATATGTTGATACATTAATCTACCAATAGAGCAAAAAAGGAGACATTTAATTTCATAAATGGTTTAATTGTATCAGTGAGTTTGGAAAAGTAGGTACATTTCTTACCATGTTCAGTGGTAATAATTAAATTTGGGTTATTTAGGGGATAAAAGCAACAGATTTTTGTCAATTTTTTTCATTTCTCAGAACTTAGCTTGCATCAATATATTTCTCTAACTTTTGATCTCTCAGTTCTACATTATTTTGTTTCAATACTTTTCATATGTCAGGGGACATGAAATAGTTATCTGCTCCAAGGCTCTAAACAAAATGTGTGTGGTTGTAAAAGTGTAAAAGTTCAATCCATAAGTCACAAGCAGTCATTTATTTTCCAAAGATTTTTATGTCTGTTTAAACAATACAAAATCATATATAATCCTGGGACAGATAAATATAAACCCATAAATAATTGTATCTGATATCTTAAATGTTTCATTGGAATATAGTATTGCCAAGATTATTACCTTAGTGAATCAGAAGTTTCCACTGTAATAACATTTTGCTGAGGTTTCCATCATATTTAGCTACCTTGGAACATTTTCATCACTAAATATATTTTCTATCCTTCTAGCAAGGATGATCCGTCTCTTGTAACTCTTATTTTATTTCCATAATATAAAATATATTGATCAGGGAAGTCTTCATGCAGTTGGGAGATCTGAGACCAATTCTAATTATACTCTGCAGGAAAATAACAACAAGATGAAATGTAAGAAATTGTATGTGAAAACTTTATATCATAGTAGCTATCATCTAAGATGGTTGTTTTAAAGTAATAAGAAAACATTTTTTTCAAGGTAAGGGTGCTTGGTGTTTTGATGCAAGATTTTCTTTGCTACCTTTAAAGGGACAGTATACACTTATTTTCATATAACTGCATGTAATAGACATTACTCTAAAGAATAAGATGCACAGATACTGATATAAAAATCCAGTATAAAATTGTTTAAAAAAGTACTTAGAAGCTTTCAGTTTAGCTCTGTTGAAAAGGTAGCTGGAAAGCCCACTGCAAGTGGCAAATAAGACACTCCCCCCTCCCCCTTCTTTTGCATATGAAAAGACCCTTTACACAAACAGGAGCAAGCTGGAGAAGGTAGCTGATGGTATTCAAATAAAACTTTGGGGTTTGATTAGGAGTCTGAAAATCAGAGCAATGTTCTTTAAAAATAAGCAAAATTATACATTTAAAAAAAAAAAAACTTTATGGGCTTTATAAATAGATCATCTACAAAACATTTATGCAAAGAAAAAAATGAGTGTATAATGTCCCTTTAAGTCAAAATAAATTTGGTGAAAAACATAAAATAAACAGAATAAATGAATAAATATATAAACATCAGAGTAAATATAGCTAAAAGAGAATGCACCCTGAGCCGCACTCGCCTATTCAGCAACCTCAGTTATTTCATATTATGTTAATTCTCACTTTAATACTTATCTCCATTTTTTTGGGATATGCAAATTATTATAGTCACCCTAACATTAAGAAAGGAGAACTAGATATGGGGGTCGATTTAACAAGGGCAGAATGGCCCTTGTTCCCCTTGTTTCCGCTCGCCGGAAACAGCAGTTATGAAGCAGCGGTCTAAAGATCGCTGCTCCATAACTTGTCCACTGCCTCTGAGGCTGCGGGCTTCAATCCGCCCAATCCTATACGATCTGATTAGCTGATTGCCAACCCCTGCTAGCGGCCGATTGGCAAAGAAATCTGCAGGGGGTGGCATTACACAAGCAGTTCTGGTGAACTGCTGTTGCAATGATAAATGCCAACAGCATATGTCGGACAGACATTGGTAAATCTACCCCACGAACTCCTTTCTTACATGCCTAGAGACTTACAACTACACCTCACCGATGAAGTCCACACTGAAAACATATTTATGAGGTTTATTGCTTTGCTTTGTTCCAAGTATAATTGCCTGATATGTTTGGGACGGTCACACAGATATAGTACAGAATATTTCTCATATGTGAAAGACATAGGCCTAGATTAAAAGTGAAGGGAAAAAATATTAGTGCTATTGTGTATTAACCTCACTCTAATTAAATCAATAGTATTCTTTTTTTTCCGCTCATATTACAACTCAAAAATAATATTTTTGCTTGAGCGATAATCTAGGGCATGTTAACATCTGGATGGCATACATCGCAGTTGTGCAAAATCCCTCACATAATAGATTTCATTGGGTGGCTATCACTCAAGCGCTAAGCCGATGGTGCGCTATATTTCAATGAAATATAAATATAAAACACTTTACACACATATGTAAGCACGTCAAAGCAGCGCTTGGATTTTGTGCGGTATGGAGCTCATCGCCACCATATCACACGCACAAGGAGGCTTTTCAGTAACTCGTAATGGCAGCGCTATGGGGGGTGAAATAACGCAACTTTTGTTGCGTTCGTTTCGCACACTCTATAGCGCAAAACTTGTAATCTAGGTGACAGATAGCAAGAGAACTAAGAAAAATTAATAATAGGAGTAAATTAGAAAGTTGCTTAAAATTGCATGTTCTATCTGATTCATGGAAGAAAACATATGAGTTTCATATCATTTTAAATGTCCTTGATATGTATCAACAGTTAAAAACTACATTACAAACCATCTGCATATACAATTGATGCTTTAAATGCATTAAAAGAATTGACCTATTTAGCAAAATGAGCAGAGTTTCGCTATGTTAGAGAAACCCAGGGATAAAGCCACTGGAAAATCTCTTGAATATGATTATCTTACCTCCTGGGCTGTGGTGAATCAGAGATCATGAACTGTTCTAACCAATCACTGTGTATCAATTTAAAGGATAAGGCAAACCGCAGCATAATTACGTATGCAAATTGCACTTCATCTTTCTGCGGGAGTGAAGAAACCTAAAAGGAAATATCAATACACTGGTTTGCAAAAATCAAAACACTAATTAATTATCACTAACACCTAAACATGAAATAACAAGAAAGAGAAATATTTATTTCATGAAGACTTTGGTGTTTCTGTGCTGCCCTCAATATGTACAATTTGACAAAATATCCTAATATCACCCAAAACATTGTGGGAAAAATTACAAGTGGAGCACTAACAGTCGCGCATGCGAAAAGGGCTTTATTGCTTGGGGTTTGGTTTACTGCTTGTATTACAAGTTTAAAAGTAAACATGATTGCTCGAGCACAATTGCAATTTACGCGATTACCGCGTCTTCAAAGCTCTGGTTAACTGTTTTGCAAAACAGAAAAGTGTCACAAAACACATCAAAAATACATTACAAAGTACAGTTACACTCATAATAACACCATTTAATTAATTATTTTTATAAATTATTACAAAACAATATTGCACACAAAAGTTATAAAGGCTCAAAGATATGAGGTCTAAGGTGTTTATGTGTTTATATAAGTATATATGTATTTACAGACATATATACACATCTAAACACATAAATACTTATGTACACACATACAGACATCTATATATATATATATATATATATATATATAAGTGCATTGGAGCCCTTTTCAGTTAAGTCGATGAAAACATGTAAAAATATAATTTTAAACTCCATGGGAGTGAGCACAATGTTATCTATATGACACACATGAACTAGCCCTGTCTAGCTGTGAGAAACTGTCCAAATGCACTGAGATAAGAGGGGGTCTTTTAAGGGCTTAGAAATTAGCATACCACTCCTTTAGCTTTCAACAAAGAATACCAAGAGAACAAAGCAAATTTGATGATAAAAGTAAACTGGAAAGTTGTTTAAAATAGCATGCCCTGTATCTGAATCATGAAAGTCTAATTTTTACTAGACTGTTACTTTAATACTGGAAACAATAATCTTTTTACTCTTGATCTACTGAATCCCAATGATTCAATAAACACTCACTTGCAAAGTTGGAATCTTCTGCTGAAACAATGCAATATATTACTTTCTTAATCCTACTGATATTCTAGGGCAGTTATCTAAAGTAGTTAATGAGCCCTGTGTGTGCTTTGGAGCATGTTAAATGGTTGTTAAAGAATGAATGCGATTAAAATATCAGTAAGAAAGTGCTGTTTCTTGGGAGTAGGATAATTGATAGTACAAGGTGCATTATCTTGATTTTAGCCTAGCACAAAGAATAACAAACTATCTGATATTACAAGAGGATGGTTAAATCTTAGCGTGCCCTATACCTTTAATGCTTAGAGCAGAGAGTGATATCAATTTGCTCATTCTGCTTGGATTGCAAGTGTTGAATTAACTGTTAGGATCAAGCGCAATCCAAGATACCATTTAGCTCTGAGACCTGAAGTAAACAATAATTGTTTGGTATTTTGCGTAACACAGCACATGAAAATGCTATGGAAACAAACAATTTGTTATATTTAGACTAATGCATTAGGAATCAAAGGTTTATAAAAAAAGGTCTTGTGACATAATTTAAGGGATATGACAAGGTGCGGGACGGTGAAGGGGTCAAAGATTTGTGTGTTTGTATGTGTGAAGTGTTTTATGCGTTTGTTTTATTAAAATGGTATAACGCAGAACTAAATAAAGAACTTTGCCACATGAGCAGATTTTTTGGGCACCATCATCTTAGAGTTTGAGTGTTAAGCGACCTGAATTTTACTTCACATCCCCATAGAAGTGTATTTAGCAAGGGAATTAACACACACACGCTATCTGACATGTTAGCATGACATGTTAGAATGTACTAGACTATGGGGTTGATTCATCATATGTTGAGCAGACATGATACGCTATAGGGAATGATCCGCTCAACATTGCTAAATTTAGACAGCATACGCTGTTCGCATTTATCATTGCACAAGCATTTGTGGTGAAACGCTTGTGCAATGCAGCCCCCTGTTCACTGCCGGCCAAACGGCTGCTAGCAGGGGCTGTCAATCATCCCCTGGCAGACAGGTTAAGGAGCAGCGGTTTTATGACCGCTGCTTTTTAACTTCCGTTTCACGAGCCTGAAATGATGAGGCTCCAAACCAGCATTCACTGCTTCATAAATGGAGCCCTATAGCTCAAGAGATAAACAATTAACTTTGGACTTGTAATAGGAGTGCAAATATGGAAGCAGTATAGATTGTCACTCCTAGTGTACCATTCCATTTTTTGTTTTTATTGTATTGTACAGTTGCCTAAATCCCTAACAAACAAACAAAAAGTTTTTCCAAGTATATGCATTAAAACAATTGTCTAAGCTTATTTGAAATCAATCAAATATTATAGCCTATATTTAAGAATAATCTATATAATTTTGATATTGCAGTTCAGTTAGATAGAAAGGGGTGTAATTTGGAACTCAGAAATTCCTTTAATTCAGCCAATTGGTTTTGGATTCTATCTAGAAAGGGGATCTCATTATTTTGTTTGCCAAAATGAGGGATTAAGAGGTTGTTACTGATCCTGTTCTTTTCCTTATTGTGTTATAATACTTATTACGGGTCAGTGATCAGTGAAGTAAATTATTCTCTTGCTATAGAACGTCATGAAGAAATCAAAGAAAAGGAGGTGTATCTAATCTCAGCAATTCTATTCACTCCTATTATCTGTCTTTAATCTCCTTTATCAAGGGAATTCATTAAAATGCAGCATGTTTGAAATCTCTAGTACAGATAAATTATTTTTAACGCCTCATAATCCCTCAGGAGATATCTGTTGCTTTTTTCTCAGCACCTTCAATTTCACAATAAAAATGAAGAATCTGTGGCAAGTGAAAGTAATAAAAAGGTTTTGTGAACACCAAGTCGTCCCTGTACTCCTCATCTATGTATAATGTTTCTTCCTGCAGCTAATCTTCAAAAGTGCCAACTAATGTTCCATGCTAGTTCAGAACAAGCGTAAAGCAATAAATTCTCCTCATTTTAAAATTGTATTTTTTTCTTAACAATTGAATTGTTTATTTGCAGAACTGATAACATTCTAGGCCTTTTTTGCATGTAAAAATATATGTAAATAGTCTGTTATTCTGAAAATTTAAAGTAAAATAATCAGGCCAAACAAAACAGTACCCTAAAGAAACTGGCACCCCAAGGGTTAGATTATGAGTGGTGTTCTAGCAGTTGCGCGAGCAAAAAGAAGTTTATTGCGGCCTTTTTGCGTGCATCGGAAGTAGGGCGCGTAAACGTGCAGAGGTAAAAAGAGGTAAAAAGTGTATTACTATAACAGTGTTGGTTTGGCAAAACTGGGGGATGGATAATGAAGGGATTATCTATCTTTTTAAACCACAAAAATGTTAAGACTGTCCCTTTAAAGAAATATTTAAATATATATATATATATCTCTGATGGATTTATAAATCAAAAAGAGTGTCTCCAGCGCTAAGAGACTATGGGGGTAGAGTAAATCTAAAACACGTTGTACACAGAGAGATCGATAGCAACAACAGAGATAGTTGTAACAATAAAGTGAGCATAAACCAAACATGCAACAATTAGTATAAAATCATTAGTCCACAATATTGTATCAGATGCGCAGACAAATTAACGATACAGTTAGTAGGTGCACTTGTTTAAATGTGTGCAAAGTCTCAAAGAGTAGACTATAGACGATGCAGTGTAGCAGTATTAGCAATTCCTACTTACAGGAGAGAACCTCAATCCTAAAAGGTAAGATAGCGGCCCAGATATAGGAGGCAAGTCGGAGTCACACCTGCTATCCTAAGGAGACTTTTCCAAGATAGGAACCCCCACTTCAATAGGATGCTGCAGTAAGAGGATTCAGAGCTATCAGTGATAAATTATAGGTGTTCAGACAAATCAGTTTGGGGACATTCCTCAATCAGTTCTCACCCGGTCATGTAAGGAATGGGATAAAAACACAGAGATGCGCACAAATAGTGAAATACCGTCTATTTAGGTTACAAGTATGCGCGACAGTAAGACATACACTTACAGGACATGCCCTCAATCCAATATGAGGTAAGGGTACAGCTTTTCACAAGCGTGAGGTTACACGCTATAGATGAAAACCAGGTGTTTGCAAGACACTGGAGTAAGACCGGGAGACCCGCTCGATCGATGTCTTACTGTTGCGCATACTTGTAACCTAAATAAATGGTATTTCACTATTTGTGCGCATCTCTGTGTTTTTATCCCATTCCTTACATGACCGGGTGAGAACTGATTGAGGAATGTCCCCGAACTGATTTGTCTGAACACCTATCAGTTATCACTGACAGCTCCGAATCCTCTTACTGCAGCATCCTATTGAAGTGGGGGTTCCTTTCTTGGAAAGGTCTCCTTAGGATAGCAGGTGTGACTCAGACTTGCCTCCTATATCTGGGCCGCTATCTTACCTTATAGGATTGAGGTTCTCTCCTGTAAGTAGGAATTGCTACTACTACTACTACACTGCATCGTCTATAGTCTACTCTTTGAGACTTTATATATATATATATATTTATACATATTTAGACATGAAACAAGAAACAAATGTACAGATAATGTAAGATGGTAAAATACACAACAATCTGTTACAAAAATGGACTAATGACTAATACTCTCCTTGTATTAGGACCGCTGCCTTCTTTCAGCCTCTCCCCAGGGACTGTAATACGATAGAGGTGCAATGGTAGATGGCGCTGGTCTTTTAAGAATTCTTATCCCTCTGATAACAAAGAGAAAAAAGGCTTGAAGTATACGTAAAAACCAATTAATAAAGGTGCAGTATACTTACTCCATGAGTTGTATGTGGTCTGCTTGTCTGGAGTATCAGGTAGCTATTGGTAGTAATCCAAAGAAATTCAATAAAGTTGTGAGTCCAGCTAAGAGTAAAAAATTGTCTATTTTAAGTTTTCCAATAATGTTAAAGTGTAACGATAACTATTGAATGAGAAATTTTATCTAGCAATGATCACCGACTTTTTTGTTTAAGCAATGCATGGCACAAACACCTATTTGTCATTTCAATTTATTGTATAATGGCAACCTGATTTATGTAATGCAAATATAATCTTGACCAATACAGTAGTTTTGTTTAGGCTTTTTATTGGTGTTAAAATGTATCGCTATATACATATGTATTTTATGTTGCATATTTGACAAATCAAATTGTTCATCAGTCTAAGCAATATGTAGCATAAACATTGTTGAATGCTATTTCTACTAAGAACATTTACTGTTTGTCTATTTGTTTCACTTCACAGAAAAGCAGCAAAATACGGTTAACCTATTTGGTCATCCTATGAAAGACATCTATGCGGCATTTAGTACTTCCCCCTTCTTTACGTAATGGATTCACAATAACACGACAGGCGGACCTGAAATGGAACTGCGCACTGAAATTCAACCCGATTGAGGATTATTCACGTCAATGGTCGACAGCTTACCCAGGATAGGTCGGCAAAACCATGTGACGATAATCGGACCTGAAATGGAACTTTCTGTTGGAAACTACTCGTTTGAGGACTACTTACTGGGAACTTTCTTATTGGCTATTATATAGTAGATTTTTATATTCATGTCGAACTACTCGAATTTTTGATAAAATTTAACTCATATAACGGCATATCTTAAAGTGATAACGATGATATATATTGCGATGATATATATATTTGTTCAGGTATGAATATAAATTATACAGAATGTCTTATAAATCTTAGGATGATATACATTTACGATCTATTGTGAGTCCAATTTCCTGTTTTAGACAGGAAATTGGAACATTGACAACCTGTATTTAAACCGGCTCAGACAGTCACAATTTACAAACATTTCATTTGTTTTAAACTTATTTTATCATTGCTCTTGAAAAAGACGTTTTTATACGTTGAAACGCGTAGAGTTAATAAATACTTTTGATCTAAACTGGAATATTTTTTCCTTCTCTACTATGACGGCCGGACAGCTAATTTCAATGGAGTAAGTTACTACTTATTCTATCATTGCATCTTTGCATATTTTTTATTGTTTCCATTTTACTCTTAGCTGGACTCACAGCTTTATCGAATTTCTTTGGATTACTACCAATAGCTACCTGAGTGGGATACTCCAGACAAACAGACCACATACAACTCATGGAGTGAGTATACTGCACCTTTATTAATTGGCTTTTACCTATACTTCAAGCCTTTTTCTCTTTATTATCAGAGGGATTCGAATTCTTAAAAGACCAGCGCCATCTACCATTGCAACTCTAACATATTAAGACATGTGTGTATGTATCTCAACTCTATTAAAGCCCTTTTTTTAACACCTTTGAGCCCTTATTACTTTTTATTGCTTTTTTAAAAAAATAATTTTATTAGACATTGTTATTATGAATGTAACTGTACTTTTAAATGTATTTTTGATGTTTTTTCTGCAACATTTTATCTGAGCGTAATAGTTAACCAGAAAACTGAGGGTTCAGCAATCATTCTAGAATAAATTGAGTTTGCTCTTACCCCGTTCACATTTACTTTCAACTTGTAATACGAACAGAATTTATCTTACGTGCAAACGGCTTCGAAAACCCGATATTGGTTTCAACTTGTAATATGTGCGCTAGCCGAACTCTAGTAGGGTTAACACGTGAACGATAGCACAACCAATTGTACAATGTTAAATTTTGCTGTGACATACAGCATCACAAGTGGAAGTTGCAGGTGGGCAGGTTCACTACTTGTGAACCTATCCGCATGCAGGGATAGTAAATGTTGCCCATAGTGTTTTACTTGGCAGCACACAAATAGTTAACACTTAGGCCCCTATTTAACAAAATCTGGTGGACCTGATCCGACAGTGTGGATCAGGTCCGCCAGACCTCGCTGAATACGGAGAGCAATACGCTTTCCGTATTCAGCATTGCACCAGCAGCTCACAAGAGCTGCTGGTGCAACGCCGTCCCCTGCAGACTCGATCGGGTTGAATTACGGCTCTGAGCAGGCGGACAGACATCGCCGCAAATCAACCAGATCGAGTACGATCGGGTTGATTGACACTCCCCTGCTGGCGGCCGATTGGCCGCGAGTCAGCAGTGGGCGGCGTTGCACCAGCATCGCTTGTGAGCTGCTCGTGCAATGCTGAATACGGCGAGCGTATTGCTCGCCGTATTCAGCAAGGTCTGGCAGACCTGATCCACACTGTCGGATCAGGTTCGCCAGACCTTGATAAATAGGGGCCAGAGCATGCAATTATCATCAACTTTCTCATTTACTCCTATTATCAATTTTTCTTCATTCTCTTGCTATCTTTATTTAAAAAGCAGTAATGTAAAGCTCAGAAGTCAGCCCATTTTAGGTTCAGCACCCTGGATAGCGCTTGCTTATTTGTGGATACATTTAGCAAACCAATAAGCAAGCATAACCCAGGTTCTGAACCAAAAATGAGCCGGCTCCTAAGTTTTATATTCTTGCTTTTTAAATAAAGATAGCAAGAGAATGAAGAAAATTTGATAATAGGAGTAAATTAGAAAGTTGCTTAAAATTACATGCTCTATATGAATCATGAAAGCAAAAATTTGGGTTCAGTATCCCTTTAAGAGGGTGGAATTAGTAGTAACTAGAGTAAATTTGGGAGCATGAGTGAGCTGTAATATTTGTTAAAGGGACAGTCTAGGCCAAAATAAACTTTCATGATTCAGATAGGGCATGTCATTTTAAAGAATTTTCCAATTTACTTTTATCACCAATTTTGCTTTGTTCTCTTGGTATTCTTAGTTGAAAGCTTAACCTAGGAGGTTCATATGCTAATTTCTTAGACCTTGAAGGCCACCTCTTTTCAGAATGCATTTTAACAGTTTTTCACCACTAGAGGGTGTTAGTTCACATATTTCATATAGATAACACTGTGCTCGTGCACGTGAAGTTATCTGGGAGCAGGCACTGATTGGCTAAAGTGCAAGTCTGTCAAAAGAAGTGAAATAAAGGGGCAGTTTGCAGAGGCTTAGATTCAAGATAATCATAGAGGTTAAAAGTATATTATTATAACTGTGTTGGTTATGCAAAACTGGGGAATGGGTAATAAAGGGATTATCTATCTTTTAAAACAATAACATTTTTTGTGTAGACTGTCCCTTTAAAGGGACAGTAAAAAGTACACATATGTAGCAGGGTTAACCCTGAGAAGTCTGCAGTGTGCATTTTCAGTTCTGAGAATTAGAAAAGGCACATCTTTCAGAGCTCTAAACTGCATAAAAATTGGGAGAAATTAAATTATATTGCAAGGTTGTTTTACAATGCATATCTAAGCCCCCAATGTGCTTAGATATGCACACCTACAAAAAAAAAACATAAGAAGAGAACCATTTCATTAAATATTTTTTAAATATAGTACTTTTTTTAATTTATTCAGACTATAAAGATTTAATTGCCTATGACAAAAGTACATCAAAAATAAATAATTTGGGGCTATTATATACTCACTTACATTGTATTTTCCATGTATCTTATTTATTGCAATCACCATTAAAAAATATATGGAATCATCAGACAAATTACCATACGGTCTTTAGGAGAACACCAGCTCCAAATCCTAATTCACTCATGAGGTATAACAGTTTAAGCTGATCACCAAAGCTCACAAAATGGACACTATTAATTCCATCTGTTTACAATCTTCTTAAATGTGTGCTTTCCTTTGTAAGGTGATTATATATATATATATATATATATATATATATATATATACTTCTAGCCAACAATAGGAACTTACCTACTGGTCTGATAATAATGATACTATGAACGACTGACCACTTCAGATTCATTTTGTCAGAATAACCAACATGATTGTAAATTGACATTTGGTCTGAAGATAGAGCAAGCAATTATCATCAACTTTCTAATTTACTCCTATTATCAATTTTTCTTCATTCTCTTGCTATCTTTATTTAAAAAGCAGGAATGTAAAGCTCAGAAGCCAGCCCATTTTAGGTTCAGCACCTTGGATAGCGCTTGCTTATTTTGGCCAAGGCGTTCTGGATGAGACTACAGCGCATCCAGAACGCCTCAGCCAGACTAATCCTTGACATCCTTCGTTAATGCCACATCACCAAACACCTGCGGGACCTGCACTGGCTCCCCATCAACAAAAGAATAACCTTCAAGCTTCTCACCCACGCATTCAAGGCCCTCCACAACATAGGTCCTGAATACTTGAACCACCGCGTTACCTTCTACACCCCTGCCAGACAACTTTGATCGGCCGACCAAGCCTTCGCAGTCACCCCCCGCATCAGGAAAACCACAGCGGAAGGCAGATCCTTCTCTCACCTGGCAGCCAAGACTTGGAACACCCTCCCGCTGCACCTCAGAAAAGCTAACGCCCAAACTAAGTTCAGAAAGGACCTCAAGACCTGGCTCTTCGACTGAACGGCAACCCTCAGCGCCTTGAGACCCTCACGAGTGAATAGCCGCGCTTTAAAAGAACCAAATAGATAGATAGGTAATAGTAGCGCTCTAAAGATATCATCTGTTGTACTGTTGTACTGTTGTGAGTCAGTCTCAGCTCTTAAGAGCTAATAATGAATATCATGAAGATTTTAGAAGTGAGATTCCAGAGTAATTTTGGGAGGGTAGTTTAGCAATAACATAGTGAGTTAATTGCAGCTGAGTATAGTATAGTATATAGTAAGAATACTGAATATGGTCGGTCCATCAGACATTGGATTTAGCTGTTAATTCAACTGGCTCTTCTTTTCAATCAATAAATGTTTTTTTTTTTTTTTAAATACTAACTGTTGAACAACTTATATTTAACTTTCTTATTATTCTGACTTAATGTTTAACCTGCACCTCCCGTCTGTTTTCAGCTCTTGTTCCTCCCCGCTCCCTATAATCCCTAAAATTCCTAACTCTGTCTCTTTAAAGCTCATACCTTCCATACTACATCAGACACTCTTCTTTTCAGATGAAATGTGTTAATTAGTTTGTACTGAACTATGTTAAAATAAATAAAGTGACTGTGCAACTCCACCCCAACCACCTAAACCTAACCTACTATTAAATACCTAACTGCCAACCTTAGCATTTGGGGGGTCCTGGAAAGGATAAATATTTGTTGGGCCCCTCAGCCCAGTGCCCTTATTCCCCTCCACTGTATGGGAATACACACCCCCATGCCAACATTCAGGGATACCTATATAAAGAATGACACAAAATATTTGACCTCCTGATGCCATAAACACTTCTCATAAACTAAATACAACATATACATTGCATCAATTTATAATCTCACCTTTGACATTGCGGGGCCACCCAAAGAGCGGTGCCCTGTTCAGGCTTGCTGCCAACTCCCTCTTGCAACTTACCCTTTAACAGACAAAAACACCCACTCTGAAAACTCAAACTGCCATGCCCATTGCATCTACCACCCTAATCAAGAACCCCCACCACACTTAACCCCCTAAATGCTAGATGCCCCACTAATTCTAACCCTCTGTAACTTCCCAAACTGCACTTACCTCTCTAATCACTGGACTACAATCCACCACCACACATAACACACTTAATGACCGGACACAAACTCCACCTTTCCTCCCTAACAGTGACTATCTACCACACTTAACTACCACAACTTATACCCTCATCACAACTCACCACCACATTTTAGTTCTTTAGGGGGTTACAGTTTCCTTAGAGACAGAGCTTAAGTGGGATCTGATGTGGGAAACGGATCTGGGGAGGGGGCGGGGGGAGGGTAATGAGGGGGGCAGCTACACTACAGAAAAACATTTTTTTTTTAAATAAGTAAAAATTGCAACAAACTGGGTACTGGCAGACAGCTGCCAGTACCTAAGATAGCAGCTAATAGGTAGAGGGGGGAGGGCTAGAGAGCTGTTTGGGGGTGAACAGGGAGGTTGAGGGGTAGGGGGGATCCTACAGTGCAGAAAATATATTTAAAAAAAATATATATCTATATTAAAAAAAGCTGTTTATTCTCATACTGGTAGACTTTCTGCCAGAACGTAAGATGGGGGTGACCATTGGGGGGTGGGGGAGGGAAGAGAGCTGTTTGAAAGGGATCAGGGGGTGGGTTGTGTCAGGTGGGAGGGTAATCTATACACTAAAGCTAAATTTAACCCTACAGGCTACCCAATTAACCCCTTCAATGCTGGGCATAATTCAATTGTGGTGCGCAGCTGCAATTAGCAACCTTATAATTACCAAAAGCAATACCAAAGCCATATATGTCTGCTATGTCTAAACAGAGGATCCCAGAGAAACATTTACAACAATTTGTGCCATGATTGCACAAGCTATTCGTAAATAATTTTAGTGAGAAACCTAAAGTTTGTGAAAAAATTAACAATTGTTTTTATTTGATCGCATTTGGTGGTGAAATGGTGGCATGAAATATACCAAAATGGGCCTAGATCAATACTTTCGGTTGTCTTCTAAAAAAAATATATAGTTTTGATAGGTAAATATAATTTTTTTCCTCTATTTTTGTTTAAATGGAGTGATGGCAAAAATGCTAAAAATACTCTGGTCTTTTGGGAAAGTTTAGTCTGAAATTACTGGTCCTTTAAGGTGTTAAGGGCGTAAACATTGGGTATCTCTAAACTCAGGACAAAATTTAGAAACTATTTAGCATTGGTGTTTATTAGTGGTTGTAGATGTGTAACAGATTTTGGGGGTCAAAGTTAGAAAAAATCAGTTTTTTTATTTTTTCATAATATTTTATATATTTTTTTTATAGTAAGTTATATGATATTATGAAAACAATGGTATCTTTAGAAAGTCTATTTAATGGTGAGAAAAACTGTATATAATATGTTTGGGAACAGTAAATGAGTAAGAGGAAAATTACAGATATACACAAACACTACAGGAATGTAAAATCTACCCTGGTCCTTAAAAAAAATGGTCTGGTCACTAAGGGGTTAAAGAATTCCACCAGGGAAATAGAAGTACTGACAAGAATTGTTAGAAAATATCACCAGCCCACTGACCTTTAGATCATCGGGC
Source organism: Bombina bombina (assembly GCF_027579735.1). Taxonomy (NCBI): domain Eukaryota; kingdom Metazoa; phylum Chordata; class Amphibia; order Anura; family Bombinatoridae; genus Bombina; species Bombina bombina. Next base: position 711,715,833 of record NC_069500.1, read on the forward strand.
CCTAATATAGGTTTATGACATTTTCAGTTGGTGTCAGTTTTTTTGGGTTCTAGCTAAATAAAGCACGACCTTTATCTCTTGGGGGGTCAGTTGAGTGCTAGGGATTGGTTGATATGGAGGAACAGGTATAGTAGTAGCGGCCTATAATGCTGCACCACTCTATCCAAAAGGTTAAAAAAGTATTGAAGTCTTGTTTGCAGGCTTAAGAGAACAGAACAATTTACAGTATTGTTTTTGCAGTGGGTGGCATAAGGTTGCAGAAATTACAAAGGAGTTTTTTGTATACCTCTTTTTTATCCAAATCTTGTAACACTTAAATGAGGAAGTAATGAAACATATTTTGTAT